>NW_006159757.1:2845400-2868097 GCF_000334495.1 Tupaia belangeri chinensis | reverse complement strand
CCCTATCACAAAAACCTCTCCAAAAAAAAAAAAAAAAGAACTGGGGCCAAAGAGTGGCAGAGTGGCATAGCCATAACACAACTGTACAGACCCATATGGGAAAGCCCATGTGCGCGTCCCAGGACTTCCCTGTACACGCCAGTCACATGTGCACATGCCCATGATCTGGGCAGGTGGATTGTGGTGTGAAGACCTCATTGGGGGGTTACTCTCTCTCTCTCCTCTCTCTGTTTTTCACAAAGGAAATAAATTTTTTAAAGGGGAAAAAGAAAAGGCCAGCTTTGTGGCACAGAGGTAATGCACTGCTCAGGAGAAGTGGGAGCCTTCTGAGCACAGAACGAATCCTCAGCCTGATCAGCCTGAAACACGTCGGGCACTTGTGAGTCCAGACTGGTGGACTGGGGATTGTGATGACCAGACCCTCTAGAGGGTGTCTCTTTTTTTCTCATTCTTACCTGCATGTATAAGTACTCTATCATAAATAAATTTTAAAATATATTTTTGGTTTTATTTGTCTGTTTCCTTTTTTCTTTTTAAGAAATCTTTACTCCAGAGTATGTGCACTCACCAGAGAGACAGAGAAACAGGAAGGAAGAAATCACTCCTCAGGGGATACAGCCACACCTCAATCCCTTCTCCATTCACCTCTTGGGATTCTGGGCACGCATACACACATGCTCTTCATGAGTCTCAAGAATTATTTATTTAATCTTACTTATTATTATTATTTTTTAATTTGCCACAGGGAGGGTATGCTGCTCACCAGGAGAGAGCAAGCGAGAGAGAGAGAAAGAAAGAAAGTGAGAAAGCAAGCCCCTGCCAGGTCCAGAACTTGAACTATGGTCAACCACATGAGAGGCCAGAGCCTTAACCACTACTGACACCCAAAAAAATTTTTTTAATGAAGAACTTCTCCTCCATTGCTCACACCTATTATTCCCAATGCAATGTTGTAATAATAAGGGCAGATATTTACTGAGAATCAAGCGTGCTAGATACTACATGTCTGGTGCTGCGCTGAGTGATATTGCATTAAATCTTCATAAGAGTTCAGGCTTATCTACATTTTACAGATGAGACATTGAGGTACAAAGATGAGGTAATCTGCCTTAAGTCGCACAGTTGACAGGTCAGGTGATAGAACCAAGGTTTGAACCCGAGTGTTGAATTCCTGAGCCCACATTTTCATCCTACCTCCTAGTATCTTTCATGGAAATACCCTATAAAGATATTTTTTCAAGAAAGAGATATTAGTCATCTTGATGACAATTGGACAGTGTTACCTGGTTTACACTCTGTAACTCTACCTGTAATTCTGAAATTTTCCAGGTCAAGAAAATTTAGCTGGGGAATTTCTACTTCTAACCAAAATAAGTCTTGGATTTACCTTTGTATCCACTGAAACTAAATATAATATGTATATAATAAACTACATATATAACAAATTTTTTGAATTTTTAGATAAATTAAATGCATTTTTGCAAAAAAAAAAAAAAGTTTGCAAGGCACTGAACACCTGACAGTGAAGAGCAGTGGTCCTTCAGGGATTAGAAATACATAATGTAAGCTCTAAATTGCCCCAGTACACTGTCTTGAGAGAGCTTCAGGGTCATAGCTCAGAGCACGGGGGTTGGAGGAGAAGTAAATAACCTGGTAGACTTTTTCTTTTATTTTCTTTGTAGAGGTTTTTGCTATAGGGCGCGTGCACTCACCAGACAGAAAGAGAGAGACATAGAGACAGAAAGCGAAAAATCACCCCCCAGGGGGGATGGTCACGCCACAATCCCTTCTCCTCCATTCTCCTCTTGGGATCTTGGGCACGCACACACACGCGTCCGGCATGAGTTTTAAGCTACCAGGTCCGGGACATGAACCGCGGTCGACTATGTGGGAGTCCAGCGACATAGCCATTATGTTAACTGCTGGTCCCAATAGCCTGGTAGACTTTTTAAGGTAAAGAGACAAAACTGAGAGACCAAGAAGACCAAGGGACTAGTGAGCATCCTGGATTGCTGATCTAGAGTAAAAACTTCACATAGCTGTAGAAGGAACCTCTTGAATATCCAACTTTGTTCTGATTAGTGTATGCACAGAAAAACAAACAAACAAACCAAAAACTACTGGAAACTGAGGAGAAACCTGTCTGAGAGGGTTAGAGGTAATAAATAGTGGTGCTCACCCAGGGCTGAAAATACTGCCCTTTCCTAAAAGCCAGACAGGAACATCATAAGATTCACAGGGAATTGTGTTATTTTAGTATATAGAAGGGTCTTGCCTCAATAATGAGAGTATTAAGGCATTAATTAAACAAGACCCAACTCTATGCTACCTGCAAGAAATTCACTGCCAGTATAAAAATATAAGTGGGTTAAAAGTCAAAGGATGAAAAAAGACACTCCATGTACTGGATTGAACAGAGTCTGCCAAAAATTTATCTTCGCCTAGAACTTCAGCATATGATCATACTTAGAAATGGAGTTTGGGACTATGTAATTAGTTAAAATGAGGACATAGAGGATTAGGGTGGGCCCTATCTCCAATATGGTTGGTATTCTTATAAGGAAAGGAAAGGAAAGGAGATACAAAGATACAATGCACACAGAGAGGTCTATGAGCAAAGACAGACTGGAGTGATGCAGCTACAAGCCATGGTATGCCAAAGATCATTGGCAAACACTAGAATATATAGAGGCAAAATATTCTTTCTTACTAACATCATGATCTTGGACTTCTGGCTTCCAGAATTTTGAGAGAATAAATTTCTATTGTTTTAAGTCACATTGTTTCTGATAATTAATTAAGGCAGTTCTAGGAAATAGAGATTTTGATATTGGAAGCAAAGTCCTGTTGCACAAATATCTAATGATGTAGAAATAACTTCAGAGTTGGGTAATGGCTGGAGAATGGAATAATTTTGAGGTACAAGATTTTTTTTTTTTTTTAAAAAGCACTAAAAATTATTTTGGTAAGGATCCAGAAGGAAGTGAAGATCATGGTAGAGGAAGCCGCTGTCGTCTTAGAGAAAGTATGTGCCATCATGTGCAGAGTGCTGTATTTCAAGTGCTTCCGGTGAGACTCAGAAGTAACATGTTACTGGAGGAAGGGCAATTCTTGTTAGGAAATGTCAGAAAACTTGGCTAAGTTGCACTTTATTGTTTGATGGAACATCAAAATGGCATTAAGACAAAGGATGAACTTAGATATTTAGCTGAAGAGATTTCCAAGGAAAACACAGAGAGTGTGGTCTGCTTTTTCCTTGTTCCTTTATATTGGATCATCGGAAAAGGCATGATGTACTTTTTGCATTGAAAAAAAAAAAAACAGAAAAATACGGCATGACTCTTCGACGATCCAATAGTAAAATGAGAGAAAAAAAAAGATAATTTGAGGAAAGGATTGTTAAGCTAAAAAGAACCAGCACTTGATTTGGAAAAATGCTCAACCTATCCAGACAGTATGTTCTGAAGGCAGGGCCAATGGTGTGACTGGACAAACATTTGCTGAAGAAATTAGACATGAGATCCATTAAACTAAGAAACCATCTCAGCAGAAGCCAGGAATAGAAATGGGTTATCTATGAAGGATCTGTGGAGAATTCTCTTGTGTGCAGCATGGATTCCATGACACACACAGATCAACAAGGTCTTTGAGAATATTCTACGAGCAGAAATACTAGCAGCTGGTACTAAAGGAAACAGAGACAGGATGAAATGAAAGCAAGCTGTCAGTCTTCTAGAATTCTACAGGCAAAAAACAGGCTTGTAAAACTATTCAACTACAAACATGTTCTACCTCTCAAGAAAGGTAGAGCTGCAAAAACAGAGGTCAAAGAGATAGGCTCAGAAGAGGGGCCAGCCAGCATGAGCTCCAAGGCCCAGAGGCAGAAGCTGATCTTCTTTGGCTCGGAAGGTGGACTGAGCTACAGAGAATTACCCTCAAGCCTGAAAATTAATAGAACTTTCTCTGCTGGATTGAAAACTTACTTTAGACCAGTTGCTTCTTTATTTCTTCTATTTTCTCTTTTTTAGAATGGGAATGTCTATCTTATACCTCCACCATTGTATCTTAGAAGTAGGTAACTTTTCTAATATCACAAGTTCCACAAGTGAACAGAAAATTTCCGTGTTTAGATCATACCCAGAGTCTCACCCATACCTAACTTAAAAGTCTTATGTGATTACATAGTATTTGGAACTTTCTCAGTTGATGCTCTTTCAGAAAGACCAAAGCCATATTGATAACTTGATTTTTGACTTCTAGTTTCCAACACTGTGAGAGAGTGAATTTCTATTGTTGTAAGTCATCTATTTTCTGGTGTTTGCTTCCAGCATCCCTAAAAAAACAAATACACCAAGAAACTAATACAATAATCAAGAAAAAATTGGAGTGGTTCTATTAATAGTAGCCAAAGTACATTTTTGTGCAAAGACTATTACCAGGAATAAAAGGGATCATTTAATAATGATAAAGAGGTCAGTTCATCAGTTTATCAAGAGGACATAGCAATACTAAATTTTATGCAACAAATAACAGAGATTTCAAAATACTGAAACAAAAACTGATAAGAAAAATAGGCAAATCCACAATAGTCAGAGATTTCAACATTTCTCTCTCCAAAATTGATAGACAAGTAGTCAGGAAATCATTAAGGATTCAAACGATTTGAAAAACTTGGCCTAATTGACATTAATAAAACATTACACTGAAATGCAGAATATGCATGCTTTTCAAGCACATGTAGAACTTTTAACAAAATAGAATGTACTCTGGGCCATAAACCAAGTCTTGGAGAATTTATAAGTATTTAAGTGATTCAATATATAATATATGTACAATGGCAAAAAAAAATTAAATTAGAAATCAATAATATGGTGGGGCCAGCAGGTGATGTGGTGATTAATGGCACTGGACTCCCACATGGCAGAGCATGGTTTGAATTCTGGGCCTAGTGGCTTACTTTCTCACTTTCTCTCTCTCTCACTCTCTCATTCTCTTGCTTTATTCATCTCTGGTCACGTTAAAAGTACGTAAATTAGTAAAATTAAATGAAATAAGTTTTATAAAAAAAATTAACAATATGGAATCTCTAAATATTTAAAATTAAAGGAATATACTTCTAACTTATGGTTTGAATAAACCAAATGGAAATTAAGAAGTGTTTTGAGCTAAGTAAAAAATAGAAACATGACATATCATACCATAGCAATTTACTGGTAAATTCTACCAATTTTGTTAGTGTGATTTATGGTTTACATATAATTGCTGTACATGTTTGTGGAATACAGTATAGATTAGTATGGTTTTTCACAGCATACATACATTATATAATAAGTAAACCATATAGACATAATACCAAATAGTCAAGGAAAAAAAAATACCAAATATACACAAACACTTTCAGAAAAGTCATAAAAAAAAGAAATACTCCCCAACTTATCCATGAAACCAGATTCACCCAGTTATCACCGACATAAATAAATAAATAAATAAATAAATAAATAAAGCTACCAATCATTATCCCTTGTGAAAATAGATGTAAAACTTCCAACAAAATTCAAAATTTTAGCAAATTAAATTCAACAATTTATACAAAGGAAACTTCATTGTGATCATATGGGATTTTTGCTATAAACATAAACTTGATGTAAAATTCAAACATCAGTTTATATGTTTATATAACTCATCATATTGACAAATAAAAGAGAGAAACTATATGATCATCTCAATAGATGAAAAAATGGATTTGACAAGATTTTACATCCATTTCTGATATTAAAAAAAAACTCTCAGAAAACTAGGAATAGAGTTTTCTCAATCTGAAACTTCTTCAATTTAGTTGTGGAAAAATATACTGTTAATATCACACCTAATAGTGAAAGACTGAATGATTTTTCTCTGAGATCAGGAACACAGCAATGACACCTGTCCTCTTCATTTCTATTCCGCATTATACTGGAAGTTTTAGCCAGTGTAAGCAGAAAGAATGTAATATAAAAGTGCAACATAAAACATACTTACACTGAAAAGGAAGAAATTAAGCTGTCTGTTTGTAGACAACATGATTGTAAAAGAAACTTCTTAGAATCTTAAAAAAAAAAAAAACAGAAAAAGAAAAGCTGCTAGAACTAATAAGTTTAGCAAGTTGGCAAGAAAAAAATATGTATGTTTATGGAACTAAATTATATTTCTGTGTACTATACCAGTTATGATATCATTAAAAGTGTTAAGTACTTAAAAATAAATCTGACAAAAGATGTAAGTCCACACAACTAAAAGTATGAAACACTATTGAAAGAAATTAGAGAAAACCTAAATACATGGACACACTGAATTTAAGGGTCAAAGGACTAAAATTCTAAAGACGTCAGTTCTCCCCAAGTGAGTTATAGGCTTAGTATAATAACCATCAGAATCCAGTAGGCTTTTTTTTTGGTAGAAATTAACTGAAATTCATGTGGAAATAAAGTGAACCTAAAATAATAAAAAAAACTTTGACAAGTAACGAAGTTGGAAGGATGACACTACATGATTTAAAGACTTATTATTAAGGGGACCAGCAGTTAGCGTAATGGCTATGTCGCTGGACTCCCACATAGTCGACTGTGGTTTGAGTCCCAGACCCGGTGGCTTAAACTCACGCCAGGCGCACGTGCATGTGTGCCCAAGATCCTGAGAGGAAAATGGAGGAGAAGGGATTGCGGCGTGGTCATCCTCCCTGGAGGGTGATTTCTCACTTTCTGTCCCTGTCTTTCTGGCGAGCACATGTGCCCTATAGCAAAAATCTCTCCAAAAATAATAATAAAATAAAGACTTATTATTAGGTTGTGGTAATCAAAACAGTGTGGTATTGACAAAAAATTTTTTAAAAATAGATCAAGGCAATGGAATGGAGAACGTATGCTTGTTAAGAAATGAGTCCTTTACATATCTGGACAACTGATTCCCAACAAAGGTACAAAAGCAATTCAGAAGTTAAAAATACACCTCCTATTTGAGCAACCATTTCACACCTAGATGTTCACCCAAGAGCAAAGAAACCATACAGTGTCGATACAAAGATGTGTACACAAATGGCCATAGTGACTTTATTTGTAATAGTCAAACAATTGCATCAACCCACATGTCTATCAAGAGAATGGTTGAACAAGCTGTGGTATATTCGTACCATGAAATGCTACTCAGGAGTAATGCAGAATGAACTACAGATACAGGCTGCAATGTGTATAAATCTCAAAATAATTATGCTGAGTAAAAAAAAAGTCAGACCCAAAAAAGGACATACCGTTTGACTCTATTTATGTAAAATTCTAAGAAATGCAAGTTAATGTAGTGACAAATCAGTGGTTACTTGAGGACAGAACAGGGACAGAGAAAAAGGTTGCCAAAGGGCAAGCAGAAGGAAACTTCTAAGGTCGGTGAGTCCCTTCATTGTCTTGATTGTGGGGATAGTTTCACAGTATGAGTTTACCAAATCCTACACTTTAAGTGTGTGCAGTTTATTGTTTGTGCTTTATACCTAGTAAACCTGAGATAGGGAGGGAGAGAGATAGAGGGGAATGAAGAGGAGGATGAGGAGAAGAGAGAAGAGGAATGAAGATCTCAGCTACCAGAGAATGATCTAGGAGGTTAGGTTAGTGAGAGGTAAATGAGAATTTCTTCCAAGCTTCACAATATTATCTCCTAACCTCAGTAAGACTGGCTCTGTCTAGGCATATGAACTAAATGATATGTCCCACTGGAATGTCTGCACATATTGTTCCAATTGCATTTATTTTAAACAATTTCTCCATGATATTTGTGGGACATCAGGGTTCTACCAGTCCACCATCTCACCTAAAACCAGCCTTTCTACTCCCAGAAAGTTTGATGAAAAACTGAACAACCATGTGTATAGCCAAGGACACATTTGGCATCCAGGACTAATTTTTTTTTTTTAATTAGTAGAAAGACCTCTTTACTTTCTATTTAACTCACTATGGAGAGTCCTGCTAATAATGAGACTTCCCAATAAGAAAACTGGATTTATGAAAATGCAAACTTATAAAATATATAAAGAGATTGAGGGACCAGCAGTTAGCGTAATGGCTATGTTGCTGGACTCCCATGTAGTCGACCATGGTTTGAGTCCCGAACTCTGCGGCTTAAACTAATGCCAGGCACGTGTGCGTGCGTGCCCAAGATCCTGAGAGGAGAATGGAGGAGAAGGGATTGCAGCGTGGCCATCCACCCTGGGGGGTGATTTCTCACTTTCTGTGTCTCTGTCTCTCTCTGACATCCTGGCGTGTGCACATACCCTATAGCAAAAACCACTCTGGGAAATAAAAAAAAAAGAGAGAGAGAGAGAGAGAGAGATTGATCCTGTACCTTATAAAAGTCAGATCCCCAAAAGACTAATTTAAATTATAAAGATCCCTGAGGGCAATTGAGACAGAGTCAGTGTGTCAGTCATTCTTCTAACCGGTCCATAGATTTCCCTAATACCCTAATACCCATTCTCTTGTCCATCAAGAGAATGGATGTTTCTCTCACCTCCAGTGCTATGAGGAATGCCCATGCCTGCTTGATTGCTTGGGGAGGGGAGATGCCCAGAAGGAATTTAACTTTTAACTCTATATCCCTGTGAAATACCATTTTTTTTTTTTTTTTTAAAAATACACCTCCTATTTGAGCAACCATTTCACACCTAGATGTTCACCCAAGAGCAAAGAAACCATACAGTGTCGATACAAAGATGTGTACACAAATGGCCATAGTGGCTTTATTTGTAATAGTCAAACAATTGCATCAACCCACATGTCTATCAAGAGAATGGTTGAACAAGCTGTGGTATATTCGTACCATGAAATGCTACTCAGGAGTAATGCAGAATGAACTACAGATACAGGCTGCAATGTGTATAAATCTCAAAATAATTATGCTGAGTAAAAAAAAAGTCAGACCCAAAAAAGGACATACCGTTTGACTCTATTTATGTAAAATTCTAAGAAATGCAAGTTAATGTAGTGACAAATCAGTGGTTACTTGAGGACAGAACAGGGACAGAGAAAAAGGTTGCCAAAGGGCAAGCAGAAGGAAACTTCTAAGGTCGGTGAGTCCCTTCATTGTCTTGATTGTGGGGATAGTTTCACAGTATGAGTTTACCAAATCCTACACTTTAAGTGTGTGCAGTTTATTGTTTGTGCTTTATACCTAGTAAACCTGAGATAGGGAGGGAGAGAGATAGAGGGGAATGAAGAGGAGGATGAGGAGAAGAGAGAAGAGGAATGAAGATCTCAGCTACCAGAGAATGATCTAGGAGGTTAGGTTAGTGAGAGGTAAATGAGAATTTCTTCCAAGCTTCACAATATTATCTCCTAACCTCAGTAAGACTGGCTCTGTCTAGGCATATGAACTAAATGATATGTCCCACTGGAATGTCTGCACATATTGTTCCAATTGCATTTATTTTAAACAATTTCTCCATGATATTTGTGGGACATCAGGGTTCTACCAGTCCACCATCTCACCTAAAACCAGCCTTTCTACTCCCAGAAAGTTTGATGAAAAACTGAACAACCATGTGTATAGCCAAGGACACATTTGGCATCCAGGACTAATTTTTTTTTTTTAATTAGTAGAAAGACCTCTTTACTTTCTATTTAACTCACTATGGAGAGTCCTGCTAATAATGAGACTTCCCAATAAGAAAACTGGATTTATGAAAATGCAAACTTATAAAATATATAAAGAGATTGAGGGACCAGCAGTTAGCGTAATGGCTATGTTGCTGGACTCCCATGTAGTCGACCATGGTTTGAGTCCCGAACTCTGCGGCTTAAACTAATGCCAGGCACGTGTGCGTGCGTGCCCAAGATCCTGAGAGGAGAATGGAGGAGAAGGGATTGCAGCGTGGCCATCCACCCTGGGGGGTGATTTCTCACTTTCTGTGTCTCTGTCTCTCTCTGACATCCTGGCGTGTGCACATACCCTATAGCAAAAACCACTCTGGGAAATAAAAAAAAAAGAGAGAGAGAGAGAGAGAGAGATTGATCCTGTACCTTATAAAAGTCAGATCCCCAAAAGACTAATTTAAATTATAAAGATCCCTGAGGGCAATTGAGACAGAGTCAGTGTGTCAGTCATTCTTCTAACCGGTCCATAGATTTCCCTAATACCCTAATACCCATTCTCTTGTCCATCAAGAGAATGGATGTTTCTCTCACCTCCAGTGCTATGAGGAATGCCCATGCCTGCTTGATTGCTTGGGGAGGGGAGATGCCCAGAAGGAATTTAACTTTTAACTCTATATCCCTGTGAAATACCATTTTTTTTTTTTTTTTGAGAGAGAGATTTTCACTATAGGGCGCGTACGCTCGGCAGACAGACAGAGAGAGACATAGAGACAGAAAGCGAGAAATCACTCCCCAGGGGGAATGGTCACACCGCAATCCCTTCTCCTCCATTCTCCTCTTGGGATCTTGGGCACGCACGCACACGCGCCCGGCGTGAGTTCTAAGCCACCGGGTCTGGGACGCGAACCGCAGTCGACTACATGGGAGTCCAACAACATAGCCATTATGCTAACTGCTGGTTCCCTTAGTGAAATACCATTTTATTCTCATATCTGCTTTGAAAATTTGTAATACATATAGACTTTTTCCATAGAAAGTATCTATGCCTGACACCTAGTGAGATAAACACTTATAGATGTTGAAGTAAAGTATGGGAGGAAACTTTTTTTAGATCCCATTTTCACTCATTACAGTCTTCAGATTGCCAGACATAGAGATCCACCACGTGATCGTCCTATTTTTGGTGTCTCTAGACCACACTTAGCTATGTTTTATTTCTTTTTTGTTTGTTTTAACTATGTATTAGATGGGTCTCACTTCAAACTTACTTGACTTCTCTGAGCCTCTGTGTTCTTCTCTGACCTAAATTAATAACCATCAGTGTTGTGGAGAATAAAGAGAGAATGTACGTAAAGCCCTAAGTTATTAAAACACTAAGTTCATAGTAACTGGTGCCTGTTTTGGAATAAATGATAAACTTCACAATATAATTGTATCTGTCTATTTCAATATTTTAAATATTGAGGCTATTTTTAATAATAGCAGTTGTTTGGGACCAGCAGTTAGCATAATGGCTATGTCACTGGACTCCCATGTAGTCAACTGTGGTCCGAGTCCCGGACCCGGCGGCTGGAGCCCACGCCGGGCACATGTGTGTGCATGACCAAGATCCCGAGAGGAGAATAGAGGAGAAGGGATTGTGGCATGACCATCCCCCCTGGGGGGTGATTTCTCACTTTCTGTCTCTATATCTCTCTCTGTCTGGCGAGCGCACACACGCCCTATAGCAAAAACCTCTTAAAAAATAAAAATAAAAAAATAATAGCAGTTGTTTAATGTGTGTCTGTGTTATTCATGGTCTATCCTACGAATGGGATTGCTATTTTTCCATCTCCACACAACTACATGTCCCCTTTCAACCTTATGTTAATAACCATTAGAGTTTGGTCTAAGTTTGGTAAGGTATTAGGGAATCCCAAGGTGATAAAAAAAAAACCTTAAAAGATTCAACTCCTCATTCACAAAGTGCACAGACTTGTCTAAAAATGTATTTGCCGTGACTGCTCATTCAACCGGATGAGTAGTAGAAATATCCTTAATTTTCAGAGTTGTATTACCTAATTTTCTTCTATCTTCAAAGTCATCCAGGTGATTAATTTTCAATTATTCCCAACATAAATGGGAAAGACCTGAGAAAAAGCCCTCTTTATCGATTCAGCATATTTAATTTGCTGGGCACTTTACACCAGCCACTCTCTGTTCTGAGTGCTGGTGATAGAGACTTACTAATACACCAAGTCCTTGCCCTCCCAGAGTTTGCAAGCTAGCATGGGAGACAAACAGTGAGGAAGCAGAATTGAGTTGTGATCTAGATTTAAGACAAGGTAGCATTTCACTGACTTAATCAGGCTGCTTGATCATGTGCTCCCTGAGTCCCTAAACAGAGAGACAGATGTGTCTCAATCTTGAGACTTCATTTTGTCACTGCAAAAAAATGCAGTAAATAAAGAGGACAGGAAGACAGTTTTCTGTGGTCCACAAAGTTCTAGAAAGCATGCCTACTGTAGTTTGACTATGTCCTCCAAAAATGCATGTGTTGAGCCATTGCAATGGGATTATGAGACCAGAAAACTTGCTCCAATTATCGTGTTGAAGGGGGACTTTGGGAGGTGATGTGTGAGTAGGTGGTTAGGGCGGGGCCACCATGTTTCAGTTCTGATGTGTTCATAAGGAGAAGAAGTGACAGAGAGACCAACATGAGCACAGGTCACCAACATGAGCACAGGTCATGCTCTCTGCCTCTGTCAGCCATGTTGTAGCCAGCCTGGTGCCAGCCTCATGTCTTTGGACTTTCCAGCCGCCAGAATTATGAGTCAAATAAAGTTCTGTTTGACTCAGGCATTTCTATAAGCAGCATGCTAAATGGCTAAGACAATGCCTTTCAAACAGAAGCAATTTTTTACCCAAAAATCTTTATGGAAAAAAATGTACTTCAAAATTTAGCTTCTTTTTTAAAATTAAAGACATACACACACACACACACACACACGCACGCACACACACATGCATGCACATAACACATACATAAATAGCTAAAAGGAAACAAAATTCCTACAGCTTGCAGCAAGCTCTAGAGATTTAAATACCAAAACCTTTAATTTGTACCAATAATTCATATACAGCTATATGGGGTGAAAAAGGTTAATGATGGAATTTTTTTTAAGTAGGTTCCATTGACTATAAATGGCAGATCTGACAGTTAAAATGAAAATTGTTCCAGAAGAAACTTTAGTCAAACTAATTATTTGAGACGTTATAAGGATGTATAATTATATTCTTCACCTTTTAAAAAAAAAGTTTTATTACAAATGTGCTTTTAAAGAACAAGTAGAGAAATAAAAGCTGTAATTGTTCTTAATTATAGCTAACTGTAATTGCACTCAATTGCAATATGCTGAATATCACCAATGGCTAAAGAAATCCTGGCATACAGAAAGTGCACCCACATTCATGCAATGAGGTATAGTTTTATGAGTATTCTGTTATCTGTAATTTAGCTCTTTTACTGTTGATTCCATTTCTGTTGGTTTTACTTTATTTTTTAGTGATTGTAGAGATGTAATTGTCATTTGTGAATGTATTGAAGGTTGTAGGTTTTATTAGGGATTAGTTCAAAATTCCCATCGCCACAAAAAAAAAAATATTGGAGACTGTTAAATGAGATTTGGACATGACCCACGGTGGTTGAATACATTGAATACACAGATTTGGATTTGCAGAGCTAAATAATGAACACCACATTTAATTCTCTAAGTAGGGTCCAAGAAGCAACCTGGAAAATCTGAAGGATCTAAAATAACACCAGATATCCACTCTGCAGACAGCTCTTAGAGTAGTGTTATCCCAAATGGATAAAAGTATCCTGTTAATAAGAGAACTTTCCAATCAGCTGGTGGTGTGGTTGTTAAGGCACTGGACTCCCACATGGCTGACCATGGTTTGAGTCCCGGACCTGGTGGCTTTCTTTCTCATTTTCCCTTCCTCTCTCTATGTCCTTCTCTGGTCAAATTAAAATTAATTAGTTAATTTTTTAAAGTAAGAGGACTTTCATCTCTCTCTCCCCTTTATGCTCAAAACTCAAATCATGTTCTATCCATACTGCTGCTGCTTCTACTGACTGTGTAGTCAGAAGGCTCAGGCTGAGTTCTCAGAGCTGATGATAAATGGTCTCTCAGAACCTGGCTTTACTGTTCTGCAAAATGAGGGCTGACAATGCCACTCTGTTACATGTCCAAGACTGCAGGAGGGTAGATTTTATAAGATAAGTAAATACACTGTAGGAGAAAATAAATGAGTTCTTTTTTTTTTCTTTTTTCTTTTTTCTTTTTGAAAAAGATTTTTGCAATAGGACACTTGCATTCACTGGAGAGACAGAGACAGAAAGTGAGAAATCATCCCCCAAGAGGGGATGGCCATACCACAATCCCTTTTGCTCCATTTTCCTCTTGGCATTTTTGGGTATGTACACACATGTACCAGGCATGAGTTTCAAGTTGCTAGGTCCAGGACTTGAACCACAGTCAACTATGTGGGAGTCCAGCACCTTAACCAATGTGTCTCCTGCTGACCCCCAGAATTGAGTTCTTTTTTTTGGGAGAGGTTTTTTGCTATAGGGCGAGTGCACTTGCCAGACAGACAGAGAGAGACAGAGAGATAGAAAGCGAAAAATCGCCCCCCAGGGTGGGTGGCCACGCTACAATCCCTTCTCCTCCATTCTCCTCTCGGGATCTTGGGCACGCACGCACACATGCCCGGCGTGAATTTAAGCCACCGGGTCCGGGACTCGAACTGCAGTTGACTACATGGGAGTCCAGTGACACAGCCATTACACTAAGTGCTGGTCCCCAGAATTGAGTTCTTCAGCTCCAGGAGATAGTGACACAGGGGTGCAGGGGTGATCAGGTCCAGCACCCACAGTGGGACACAGATTCTTGTCTACAGCTCACAGAGAATTAAAAGATGCCAACATGAGGGAGGGGATAGCAAGTGGAGTTTATCAAGAGAGGCAAGGAAGGACAGAGCTCCCATGTGGAGAGCGGGTCCAAATGTGTTGCCGAAGAGGAGCTGAGGCAAGGAGAGGAGGGAAGACGAGGAGGGGGTGAAAGAGTGGAAGGGGGTATCTTAGTTAGGAACGACTTTGTTCCAGCTTGTTCTCAGAAGGGGCTTATATGTGCATTTCCCTTGTGGTGAGGGTCACATGTTAGATGGGTCTGGTTATTTTTCCTAGTTCTGGAGTTGATATGAAGGTCAGGAGACTCTCTCTGTCTAAAAGCTTTGAACCATAAAAACAACTACCTTATCTTTTTCTTGGAATGTTTTGGGGCCTGAGGGTGGGGAGGGGGGCTGGACAACCTTAATTCTAATTTTTGCTTTAGGTCATGCTACTTAGGTTAATCATTGAGTTATCATTTCCGTGAGCTGCTGCTGAGCTGTTTTGTCTCCATTTTAAAACTTAGCCATTTTGTGATTCCATTTTAGGCCTATATCCTAACTATACTTCTAGAGTTCTTCTCTCCTACCTCACATGGCTTTTTATAAGGCTTTTACAAAGAAATAGAGGTTAATGGTCATGAGAATTCTTATATCATGGTATGGATGCCCTTTGGCCCTTATGGCCCTTTGCTGTGTATTTTGAGCTTATCTCTAGTTTTCATCAGGTCCAGGTGGGTTTTCCATCAGACTTAGATTCCAGAGTTAAGAAATGAACAGGCCCTGTACTGTGATTCTAATTGTTCTTTTGTGTGTCCTGAGGGGAAGTCTGCAATGGTTTGGTCTGGAAGGGCCAGGGTTAGGGAAGAGGGGATGTAAGATTTGAAAGATCGGGGCTCAGCTGGCTTTAAGTAACTCCCTTTTGTCAGCATTCCATTATGGCTCCCGTAGTGCCTAACTGCCTAGCCTGTCTCGGCCTCAAAGGGAGTATTTCATGGTGTTCTGATACCCACTGTTCTGACGATCAGAACTAAAAAAACAAACAGGAAAATAAGATTCCCCCAAATCACATCAGCAGAACCTTTATTTCTTTTTCATTTTCTTGGATGGCTGCTAAGAGCTTTCAACCCTGTAGCCAGAGTCAGCTTTGTCACAATTTCTCGTGCAGTTTCTGAAAAGGATAAAAATACCTTTGACTGAGCTCCATTCCCTGACCAGAGGCCAGAAGCCAAGGAGCCCTCTGAGGAGCTGTCCTTCCACAGGTCACCACTGCTGCACTACTCCCCAAATACGAGCCTATCGATCCTTAACGTCAGGACATGCAGTGGAGGCAAACGAGACCAAGCATCTTCAGCACTAGTTTGTGCTCCTCAAGGCCCTAGAGTATCCAGCCTTGGCAGGAGGAAACCGTAGATAATCTCCTAGATAATCTCCACCTATCAGAAGTTCAGCAGTGGCAGAACCCATCTCTTCATTGTTTTCATGAACTCACTCCATCCCAGATCCAGACTGAGGCTGTCAGCAGGCTCTTCCTCTCTCCTTCCTCCCCACAATCTCCTGTGTGCTTTCCAAACTCTGCAGCCTTCCCTCTCCTGCCAGTCTCCATGCCAGGAAAATGCACAAGGTGCCACTGGTTCTCACATTTGCTGCAGACTCTTCTCCAGGGTTGCTTTTGCCTTTTCAATTCTAAGAAACTGGAGCATCTCTAAGACACAATATCCTTCCTCTTGCTAATGTTATCTGCTTTATCAGCCTTGACTCAGGCATTGGTTGTTATGCTAATGAAGTCTGCCTTGATGGGATTTGCTTCATCCAAAACTTCCTTCCCAGAAGGGGATCAATGAGATGGTTTGGATAAACTCTTATGCTGCTTCTTAAAATTATGCATTCATCTGTATATTTGTGGCTTTGTCTTCTCATTAACTGGCCAGCCTCCTAAAGGAGAGGTCCATGTTGATTTAGTTCCCTCTGTCTCTCACACATAGTAGGAGTTATAGAAATATTTGTTAAACAAATTAATAAATGTTAATGAATTCAGTACCAATACTTGTTGGTTGATGGATTAGGCCATTAGTCAAACATTACAATACAGGATGATATTTGCAAATTCCTCTTTGATCTAGAAATTATCAGGAGTAGAGATGATTTTTCTCTAATTAAGAGGCCTTATTGTTGATATTATGTCTCTAGGAGCTAATAGAGAAAAATTAGGCCTTATTGCAAAGTGGATATCCTTTAAAACTTATCAAAGAAAAAATTTTATTTTTGATTAATGTTTTTTGGTCTATTTTCCCCTAAAAATCCATTTAAAAGTTGTAGTACAACTTACAGCATAATGCTTTAGCAATATTAAATGCAGCTCTTTAAATAGATGGATCCTCTCCCCAGAAGCAAAGTATCTGAAGATAAACTACTTTCTGTTGGTGTGTGTGTGTTTTTTAATGATGTCATTTTGTAAATGCAGTTCTTTAAATAGATGGATCCTCTCCCTTACAGAAGCAAAGTATCTGAAGATAAACTACTTTCTGTTGGTGTGTGTGTGTTTTTGAATGATGTCATTTTGTTGACGAAGTTTTTAAAGAAACACACATATGTGCAGACTTACATTTGCATTGTCTGTTTTTTATGCTTTGCTTTTGCTTTTACTTTTGATCTCTGAGTAGAAGTTGGTAAATGAAACTTAATGTGCCATTGCTAGGCTCAGCGACTATCCTCCAGGGCTGGTTACATTTGCCATTGCTCAAGTCTAAGTAAGTGAGTTTTAATGAGCAGGAATTGTTACTAATGGCCAATTCAGGTACTTAGTGGATCACATTATTTAACTGTGGTAGAACCACAGAGCATGAAGAGTATGATGATTAATACACAAACCCAAGTGTGCACAAAGACTTCCTCCTCCTCCTCCTCGCAATGCCACTACCATTATTGAAGACAGGCCTCCTCTTCCTAGATGGATTTCTAGCTGAGTGTCAAGATGACATTTTTGAAAGTAAAGAAAACAAAAACCCTTAACACCATCTTGAAATGTCGGAAGGGACAGCAGCGCCATTTGAACAGTGGCCTCCCTTCCGGATGATAGTCAGAGCCAGATGGGCTGTTTTGCAGAGCTGATGAAAAACCTTTGGCAATTTGATTTTCAAGGCACTTGAGCACAAGGACAAAGACAAAGGCACACATTTGTGATTGTTTTATATGAAGAATACTAAAATAATATGAATCAATCTTGAACCAAGTAAGATCATAACAGGACTCTAAAAAGGACTCCCAAAATGAAAATGAAAAGACTATCAGACAAAGATTGTACAGGTCAGTGATTAACTTCAACTAAGCTTAACTGCAGTGAGTCTTTGGACAAGTCCCAGTGCCGGCTTGCCCACTATCAGATGGGTTCCAAACACCCTAATCTATTCCTAGGTGTTCACTGAGGGAGTTGTGCACGGGAGGCCAGTCTCCCCATGGTGGCAACCTTGAACTCACTTAGGCCTGGGGCCTGTTTGGACATTTGTTGTCAATTAAATACCAGAAGTTCATTGAGCCTTTTAAAGAGAAAGTTTACTTTGTAGAGTTTATGTTTTAGACTGAGTCATAAAGAGAGGTTAGTCCCTGAGAACATACGCTAGCCCGAGGGAACTCAAAATGGTGTTCTTGTGCAGTTCTAAAGGCACGTCTGCTTCCGTGGATGCGGCTGGCTTACATGCATTCACTTCCACACAGGAGTGGACTTGAAAGGCAGGCCTTTGTAGTGACGTGAAGTATTGCTTGTAGAAACCTCCATTTGGTGAGTTTATCTAAGTGTCATGTGTGGGTTTGTTCAGAGTATGAGTGTACAGAGCCAGACCCTCTGTCATTTTTTCTTAACCCACAGCAGCACCAACTACTGACTACTTCCTGCCGGTACCCAGAGAATAGATCCTGAAAAGAAGAGGGAAATAAAATAGTGCAAAGAAAAGAAATGGGCATGAGACAATTAGGTGGGGTTAAAAGTCATTGTATTTATGCATTTACATATTCACTCAGTCTGCTTATCAGAGAGCCCTTCCAGGGCTACCCTGTGGAAACAGCAGTCTCTCCACCACCCCATTAATCTTATTTTTACTTCATATTGTGGTAGGCCACTTATTAGATCTTGCACATGAACAACTGTTTGTCCGTTTTGTTCCCTTATGCTAACATGGCTGGCTGCTTCTGTAAACCTGCTTGCTCTTCCCATGAGAAAATAGCTTGTGCTAGCCATACACAAAACCGCATCCGGGACGACACCCTATACCTGCTACTGTCTTTGCTACCTAGCCTGAAACCTTTTATTTAGCAATGTAACTGCTTGCATGGAAACCCCACTCCCCTTAGAAATAATTAACCTGCTTGAGTCAGCTTCTGTAACTGCTTGCATAGAAACCCCTGGTAACTGACCCCCTATAAAAAGACTGCTCAGACTTCAGTCGGGGCTGCAGTTCTGACTCTCGGACTGAGCCTCAAACTGTGGTCGCTGGCCAGCTAATAAAGACTCCCTTTAACCTTAATCTGGCTTTGGTGGTCACTCATTCCGTGGTACTCTACAACAACATTTCCTCCACCATGTTTCCTTCTTCTTCATAACATAAGCTATGCAAAGTAGTAATAAATAGTATCTGTTTTCTTGGTTTTGTCTATCTCTCCTTTCAAGAATCAAAAGTTCCTAATAGTGGGGCCTTTGTTGTTCTTCCCTGACTGTATATAGCACAGAACCCAGAATGAACAAATGAGCATATCATACAAGGGGTCTTCAAACGTTTACAGAAAACGCATATTATGCAGAAACTGGGCATGGGCTTCACACAGTGTAATGCACCAAAATCAACTTGTACTTTAATTCCGTTTTTCCATGAACATTTGGAAAATTCCTCATATCTTTATGATATATCTGGAGCTTATTTACACAGCTATAGCATAGCACTTTGTGAGTAAGGCAAGGGCCCTAGAGCCAGGATGCCTGGGCTCATTTTATGTTCGGCCGTGACCTGTCACTAGCTGTGTGAAGAAGTAGCATTTTTCAGTCTCAATTTCCTCGTCTGTATCATGATATAATAATAATTACTTTGTATGGCTTTTAAAAGGATTAAAGATATAAACACCACCCTGTAGAACAGTGGCTGGTATTAAATAAGAGACCATAAGTATGAGTGATTGTGTGTACGTGTGTGTGTGTGTGTGTGTTTGTAGATTGCCCCATGTGAGAATAATTGCTAGTATCTGTATATAAACATAAGCTTGCACATGTATTTTAGTGTTTTAATCGTGGGAGTAAAAAGTCAAGAGAGATAAAAGTGGGATAAGAGAAAAGAAGAATGACAAAAATAAAATATAAGGATGAATGATTGGATGAAAAGTCAGAGCAAGAAGAAAGAGCAGTATCTTTAGGCTTTCTTTAACAGAGAAGAAACTTTAATCTCTAAGGTATTTTGTATTTTCCAGAGCTAAGGCTCACTATATAAGAAAGAAGTTACTGTCCTGAATTAATATGTGAATTTGTGATGAAGCCTTTATGCCAGCTATTTGTCTACATAGGATTCAACTTTAAAGTCCTACTACTGGCCTCAGGTGAACGACCGAAAAAAAGATAAAGAAAGAAAAGGAAAAGGATCTACTCAATCGTAATACTTTCACCCTTAATTAAAATGTAAAAAAAAAAAAAAAAAATCTCACTCTTTTTATAACCAGAACGGTAAATCATTTGCAGGACAGGCAATAACAATAAAACGCATTTTGCCATTTTTAAAAGGTCTTTGTACTTTGGGAAAAATCAAAGGTATCGTTGGAGAGAAACCTTCCAGGTCTTAAAAATATTTATCATGCTGACACATAATTAGCATGGGGGCTCATGTCCTCTGTTTTATAGTTGTCAGCTAATTTTGGAAACTGGCAAGCTGCACAGAAATAGATGGTGTGCTCTTGCCTCAACACTTCCTAAAAAAGAACTGTTTGCATAGTTCAGGAATGGGGAAGGAGGGGAGATGATGAGGAAGGCCATCATCGCAGACAGCTGATAAAAGCTGGCATCGTTCCATGAACTGGCAAATGTTCTACACAGTTAAAATTAAAGTTTTCTTTTTCTCCTAAGGGATACTAAATAATCTACAAAAACTGTGTGCTATATAGGGGACACTTGTCAACCTCTGTTTTCCTTCCTTTGATAAAATTGAATTTATAGCATAGCTTCGAATTTGCAGAGAGCAGCACCTGTTGGTTCATGTGAATGATGACATCAGCAACCTTAGATCAAAGGGCAGCATTACTGTTATTTTGTTCTAAAAGCTAGAAGCCCTCAAGAGGTCAAAGGAAGTGCCCAAGGATACACAACCTATGAGAAGCACCGACCTTCCATCTCAATCTATTTCTTGGCTCCTGAGACAATGCTGTTTCTCAGAACATATCATTTCACTTTGTTGATTTTTTCATGATTGTTGTCATTCTATTTTCAGCATTAAGCTCTCTTTTTGAAATTAGATTATTTGGGTACACATAACTAGGGAAAGGAAATCAGCGCAATTAAACTCTGAATACTGCTATAGCTACAATAGGCATTTTAAAAATGAATTTAAGAGGCTAAAAGCACCTGCCAAGAAAAATGTGTTTCATGGCTCTATTACACTTAGACTTACTGAGTGTCATGTATGTGCCAGCCACTGACTATTCAACATTCTAAATAAAATGTAGTATTGGACTTAGAAGAGTTCTCAATAGTGGAGAAATAAAAAGCATCCATTATGTTGAACCTTATGAAATACCGTTTACTGGAGTAGAAGCACTTGGCAAAAGGATCAAGATCTAAATTAATCGCCTTGCCTCTCAAAGCTCCCGGTGTTGCTTGCGCTAAACACATATTAAGTGCTCAGTGAATATGTTGGATAAATAAATATTAGTCGGTGAATGAAGATGATTTATGTTTGGGAAGCAATATTAATAATGGGTATTGTGAGCTATGAAATGAGAAAGATATAGTTTTTATGTTCTCTTTTTTTAATTCCCCCAACTGGGTTATAAAGGAGTGTTATCTTGAAGCATAGCACATTCTGCTACATTTATTTTTCTTCAAAGGATTTTCTTTTTTACCAAAGGTAGAAGTTCATAAAAATGTGTGACTAATTCAAATAATTCATTAGCAATAATACATGGGTAAAAATGAGCACATAGTTTTAAAAGTGGTAGTGTTTGCTGATATGCTGGACTCAAAAATGGTAGTCCTGGATACAGTGTTGAAGTCAGATAAAGTAGTTCTTTCTTTGTTTTGTTTCATTTTTAAATGCTCCAATGAAACCATCAGGTTTTTAGTAATTATAGACATCAACTAATGCCTATAATTATTATGTAAAGTTTGGAGTACTCACTTGTATAAAGTATAACTTCCCCTTTCTTGTACTTAATATGTGATGGATATGACTTACTTCCAAAATCTGTCTTTTTCCATAGAGGTAGAGCCAACACCCTTCTTTGAGTGTGAGTCCACTAAATGGAGTCCGCATTGTCTTTCATGTATAAATCCATCCATAATTCACCAGTTGGAACCTCTAGCTTTTTTTTTTCTTTTATTGGTTTTGGGATTTTTTTTGGTATTTATTTTATTTTAGTTCAATTTCTTTTATACATTCAATAGTGTGGCTGCAAGCTGCAGTGGTGTGGCTATAACACAACACTCTATAACGCTGGACCAACGTGGGAGGGACCCAGATCCATGTCCCCAGGTCTCTGTACATACTGGGCACATGCATATGTCCATGACCTAGGCCAGTTGGGAGTGATAGTGGCATAAAACCCTGTTGTTGGGGTGTGTGTGGGGGGTCTTCTTTTATTTATTTATTTAAATAAATAAGCTTAAAAGAAAAAAAAAGTGGAAGAACTTAGACATTTGTGAAAATTATCTTTTTCCCAATTTATAATTGTCTTGCCCATAAACCTAATTCAATACCAGTTTTTCTTAAGTGACTTATCGTTAAATCTTTCTAAAATATCCAACTTAATTTTCATAGAAACAAAATGTCTTCCTCGCTCATGTTTCACCAGTTTTACATTCTATTAATTACATTTCATGATTAAAATTAGTGTCACTACCATTAATGAAAAGGAGAACAAACGCGCCTTTCTGTTGGTAAGCATGGAAGCCTAAGTGGCCGAAGCCAAATA
>NW_006159757.1:2817113-2845186 GCF_000334495.1 Tupaia belangeri chinensis | reverse complement strand
AGAGATACTACTGACATCTAGTGAGTAAAGCCAAAGAACTTGTTAAATAGCCTCCAATGCCTAGGCCCGCACCTTGCAATAAAATATTACCTGGTCCCAAATGTCTGTATGATGCCCAAGCTGAGAAATGATGCTCAGCTGTGATTGAAGTAGGTTTATTATATGTAAGAACAACATCATTTTAAAAGGTACCAGACAATTCAAACATTAAAATATATGTAACCTGGAAAGCAAAAATAAAAAGTTAAAAGGTTAGAAACAAGGAAATACAGTTGTATCTTAATCTTGAGCTGCTACTATTTGTATGGCCAACTCTAAACATGGATCTAAACTTCAAGGTCAATAAAAAGAAAGACCAGAAAAAAATCATTAATTCATTTCTGATACCCAAACAAATATTTATTGAGAACTAATATATATTGGTCTCAAGTGTCAAAATGGTAAGTAATAAACATTAATAAACATTTTTTAAAAGCTTCTTTTGTGGGAACCAGCAGTTAGTGTAATGGCTATGTCGCTGGACTCCCACGTAGTCGACCGTGGTTCACGTCCCGGACCCAGTGGCTTAGAATTCACACAGGGCGCGTGTGTGTGCGTGCCCAAGATCCCGAGAGGAGAATGGAGAAGGGATTGCAGCGTGACCATTCCCCCTGGGGGGAGATTTCTCGCTTTCTGTCTCTCTGTCTCTCTCTGTCTGTCTGGCGAGTGCACACACCCTATAGCGAAAACCTCTCCAAAAAAAAAAGCTTCTTTTATGATACATGTTATTAAGGGAAGCTAAGAGGAAGGGTGTCACTTAACTGGGGTATCCACAGTTCCAGATTCTGCTGGGAAAGAAAAATTTCTTATTCAGTTACGATATTCTTAAATGAATATGTGTGAAGCATTTAATAGCATAGTGCACACTGCCTTCAATTGTAGTTTTGCTGAAGAAATGGAAACCTTCTCCCCAAAGTCAATCTCTATTTCCATAAAAGCTGAGGGTTTAGTATCATATGAGTACTTAAGAAAGAGGGTTTTTTTTTCAATATTTTTCTTTATTCATGACAGAGTGCACACATAGGAGAGAGCAAGAGAGAGATGAACACTGTTCACAGGATCTGGTCACTGCACAATCCCTTTTTTCTTGACCTTCAACCTGTCAGTACACTTGTGCACATGCCTGCCATGTTTCAGGTTGACCAGATTGGGGATTTGAACTGTGGTTACCCTGTGGGATCTGGCTCTTTTTAAGCAGTACAGTACTGCTGCACCAAGAGGGCAGCCCATAAAAGAGCATTTCTATGGGGCTAAACTTATAATTATTCATTTTTTTAAAGAAACTATAGCTCTGTGGGAACCATTACTTCCCTATAGTACCCAGGTAATTTCATAAACATTAAGTAGAAGGGAATTCTAAAAGCTGGGAAGGTATACAGGGAAGGATAGCCTTCATTTGGCTTGAACAAATGCGTAAAGAAAATGTTAGTTGAGGGGCCAGCAGTGGTATGATATTAAGGCACTGGACTGCCAGTTGGTTGACCAAGTCCCGGACCTAAGAGCTTGCTTTCTCACTTTCATTCTCTTTCTCTGTCTCTCCCTTGTGAGTGCATGTGCTCTGTAGAAAATTAATAATAATAATAATAATAATAAATACAACTTAAAAAAAATATTAGTTCAAAGTTGGGGTTCTTGGGCTGGCCCATGGTCTAATGCTTAAGGGACCTGGGTCCCACATGACAAACCACAGTTCAAATTCCAGCCATTGTGTCTTGAAGAACATGCCAGGCCTGTGGCATGCCTCAAATTTCAACAGGATAGAGAAATGGAGAAGGGATGACAGTGTGACCACTCTCCATTGAAAGGCACTTTCTCCCTGTCTTTCTTTCTGTTTCTCTGCCCCACTCCAGTGAACACACATGCCTTTTAGCAATTTAAAAACATTTTAAATTAAGTTGAGACTCTTCGCCAGGGTTGACATTTTAGTTTTAAGAGGGCCATGAACCATCTGCAATTATGCATCACACTTTGTGCATATATGTAGATTTTTTTTTTCTGCAGCAAGTGTTCATATCTTTAATCAGATTCTTAAAGGAGCTATAGGGCCCTAAAAAGATTATGCACTACTGTTCCTAAGGATTATACATTTAACCCCTTGGACTGAAGTTGAGCCCTCCTCCACTTACAAATATCTCAACAAAATCTCCATCTCCTCCTACTCACTGTGCCTCTTTTTTTCCAAGAACACATCTCTGATTGAAAGACATGTTACGGCAATTAAGAAAAAGCTCATTTTTGTCTCTGGTCATTTTTATTAATATGCTATAGTGCTTTTAATTAGTGACTTTAATGCCATTTGAATTATAGCATCTGCCTTCATCAGTCCCAAATGCTAGGACGTGATAACAAGGAAACAAAAAACAGCAAATTGTTACTTAAGAAATTGCATTTTGTGTTGTGTTCCTTTATTCATAAACCTTGGGTGACAGATCCACACAAAGTACCATTCACAAAGGAATTTCTTCCTAAATGATTCTTGGGAAGAGATCATAGGTGCTTTGTTTAATTTTGTGTAACAATGGAGCAAATATCTAAAAGGTGATTTGGGATCCTCTCCTCCCCCCAATTTTCTTCTGGCTTTTTTTCATTTTTACATTTTAATGTTTTTACCTCAGATAAATTTTACCACCACAAAACAGAAGTACATATTTTGTCTATGTATAAAATTTTTTTGAAAGTAACCGCTGAAACAGTTATAACAATTAATCAGAAATGTGATTAGCCAATGTTGAATTTCTAAGCACCTGTATGTGCAGTATCTTTTTCACATACATTATACCATAATAACCTTGGTACATTATATTATGTGACTAAACAAGCTTTTTATAATTTACCAAAATGAGCTTAATCAGGCTTATCTTCTTTTTTTCCTACAGAGAGACAGCCGCAGAGTTAGCTGGAAGTCTACCAAGGTAAGTAGGCTGGCTTTGCTTATTCTGTGCCTGATTTCTGATACATTCGGAAAACATGTAACGCGGTCTCTTTAAGAGGTCTTCTCAGTTTCCCTTTCTTACATCAGATTTTCAACCTTGTATATAGCTGTATAAATGCCAAAAATTATATATGAGTCACAAATAAGTGATATAACCAAGAAGTTAAGATGCTAAGGTTAATAAATGACCTAAAGAAATTGTTCTCATTGCTTTGAAGTTATATTGTATATGTGGAGATGTATACATGGGCTCTTTTTGCTGCAGAAATCCTAAAGATGCTGCTTCCTTTCTTTCAACTTTAATTTTTAACTTTAATTTTTAAGAACTCCCAAACTAAAGACACACTGAATTGTTTTTTTTTTTTCCTTTAGTATATATATTATTGTTATTGTGTTCTAGGATTTATAGATGAATGAAAGGATCCTGAGCTTTCCCTAAGGAATTTACATTGTAGTTTTGATGACATAAATGCATTTTTAATTCTTATTGTCATTTACATAAGCACATAGTAATATTATCTTAGGAAAATAAATCAATGGATAATTGACCAATGTTTTTTATACATTTTTGATATTTCATGTAAATACATATACTAAGATATGATTAACAGGATACAGGCTCTAGGCAACTATCCATCAAAAATGATTATCACTATTAAATGGAAGGAAGGAAAGAAAGAGAAAATAAGAAGGGAAGTGGGAGAGAAGGAAGGAAAGACAGAGGGAAAGTTTTTGGTGATATTTTAAGATGTATTTTACTGCACAATGAGTATCTAAACCTAGCCTTAGCATCTACGATCATGCTTAAATCTTTGAAGGTATTTGATAACAATTTGTGAATGAATTAAGATGCTATAGGGTATTTATTACTCGGGAACTGTTAGACATGGAAATTAAGAGAATCTCAAGAACAGGAAAAAGAAGAGTGAACAGAATGTGATCATAAACCACACAAGGGAATAGCAGGACCGTACAAATCGTCACCATCTGTTACAGGAGATAAGCACATTTGGTTGCTTTTTTTTTATGTAAAGAAAGATCTTTGCTTATCGGATCAAGATTAATATTGCCAAAAAATTGTTTACTGTGATCCAAATATTTAAATTACTGTACGTCTTCATTCTTTGGATGCATCCCAAAGACACATTTCACCCGTGTGCCGGTTTACAGGGGTAAAACCAGACGTGTGTTCTGGTTTCTGTATCCCCGCTGAGTTTGTTTGCCATTATGCTTTTACTCTGGACAAAGTCCATCATAAAGACCTGAGTGTCCCATCATTGGCAGGGAGACTGAGCATTGGGTATCTGCCCCTGTCATAGTGAAGAAGTTAATCCCGAAATAATGGAATGAGGAATGACTTCCAAACTTTTATAGAACGGGGAAGGAGCAAACCACCTCTGTACTGTCAGAGGAGACCTACATCATGCTGTAATCATGCAGATGAAAATTACTCAGATGTCTGAGAAACCTGCAGCGGCACCCTGAATTCTATTAAGTAGGGCTGTATCAGGAATACCAAACAGTAATGCACATCGTTCCCCCCAAATGATCTGTGGTAGCTGGTTTATTATTCAAGGGAGAGTCTGCTCTCTCCTTGAGTTTGGTGGGTGGTGTTTTGGTAATGAGGCTACATTTTTTTTTCATGAATTTTTGTTATTCTAATGTTGAGTCATGTTCAAAATAAACAACATGCCACAGTCTCATTCCAACTACAGTTCGCAGGCATTGTAATGCATAGCAGTGAAGATGCGAGAAAGCCTACGTCAGTTATTTTTCAATTATGACTCTGCTAGCCTCAGGTGTGTTGGAGTTTTTTTTTTTTTTTTTTTTGGACTTTCTGGGGTTTTTTTGTTTTTACTTTCTCTGGGACATTCTGGGACATATCCATTGACAAGTATTTTCCTTTTCTCCTATTACCGTGAAATAATATAATTATTGGGTGATGAATATGTCCCTGGGTGTCCAAAATATTTCTTTTGTTTACATTTGTTTGTTTGTACTATCTTGTAGGATTTCAGCAGTGGTTCAGCTTTCAGCCTGTTTTTAGATTTCTTCAGCCTGTCACCGGGAAAGTGCAATGGAGCCCTGAAATACCTTGGTGCTCTTCAGAACAGGCACCTGTAGTTATTTTGTTTCTATGTCAGCTAATGATTAGTGGTAGGTACATGACACTTTGATTTTTTTTTTTTTATCCTTTTAGTCATAAAAGCAAGCTTAGGTTGTGCTGTCAAGAAGGAATGGAAAATCACAATTTAGGCAACTGCAATTAGTGATAGGTGGCGAGGAAGGAAGGCAGTGGCATCTTAGATGCTTTGTGCTTTGGTTTTCATTGGCTTTGACTTTTTTGTTTCTTTTCTCTTTTTTAAGAATTATTTATTTAATTCCATTTGTTATTATTATTATTTTTTAATTTGACCAGAGAGAGAGAGAGAATGGAAAGGGAAAGTGAGAAAGCAAGCTGCTAGGGCCAGCACTCAAACTGTTGCTGACCATGTGGGAATCCAGCACCTTTAACCACCATGCCACCCACCAGCCCTGGTTTTGACTTCTGGAAATGTTCCAAGAGGCCATTTACAACTGCTGCACAAGTGTGGAATACTTCTGATTTAATTGCTCCTCGTGGCCACTGTTTGATAATATTCTTTAAAAATGTACAATTGTGGAGCCAGCAAACGGCATGGAGGATAAAACAGATAGATCTCACATAACCGGGCGCACAGTTCAAGTCCCAGACCCAGCAGCTTGATAAACACGCCACACTGTGTGTGCATGCCCAAAATCCTGAGAAGAGAGTGGAGAAAAAGGGATTGCGGTGTGGCCATCCCCTTTGGAAGTGCTTTCTCACTTTCTCTGTCTCTATCTCTGGTGAGCACACACACTCTTATAGCAAAATTTAAAAAAAAAATGTAAAATCATGTAGCAGTAAATTACATCTTGGTGGTTAAAAATGCTTTGAGATTTGGGTTTGGCGGGTGGTACAGTGGTTAAGGTGTTGTACTCCCACATGGCCAACCATGGTTCAAGTCTCAGACCTGGCGGCTTGCTTTCTCAGTTTCCCTTTCTCTCTCTCTTTCTCTCTCTCTCTCTCCCTCCCTCCCTCCCTCCCTCGCCTCCTCCTCCCTCCCTCCCTCCCTCTGGTCAAATAATAATAACAAATAAAATAAATAATTCTTTAAAAAATGCTTTGAGATTGAAATAAGATATGTGTCCAAGGTGTTTGAACAAGCACCAGGTTTGTTTTTTATTACTAATGATAACCAAACTGTGTTTTTAAATTCTTGCCATTGCTGAAATTAAAGCCTGGTAATAATATGTCATTAGAAAAAATTAGACTATATGAATAACGTGCACAAAGAATTGTAATTATATTATAAATATTAAAACCAATGATCTTGTCGGGATTTAAACAAATATTTAAACTGGCTACATGTACTACTCATGCTGTCCTCTTTATTTTGAAGTGTTCCAGAAATTGGAGGTATGGTTCCACTTCTTAAGTTATAAAAATGATCATTTTCAATCTTACCTATGACTTCTTGCTTTTATTTTGCTTGGAGCAAAGAACAATTTAGTAATCTGAACAGTTTTTCCCCCATTGCAGTCATGTTTTTCAAGCTCTGTTTTTTTAATGAGGAAGGGTGTTTAGTTGTCAATGTGTCTTAATTAGATCATGGTGAAATCTTAATTGTTCAAATGGAATAGAGGCACTGAATTGGTCATGGCCAGCTGAGGTTTAATACAAATATTGCCTGTACCGAGATAAAACTTTACCTTGGATAACAAAGGTAGAAAGAAGTCTACTAACTTCTACAAAGAAACAAACCTACAGAGGTTTTATTGTAATTATACACAATTAACTGCTATATTAAATTACTTGTTCAGCTAGTTCCTAAATATAAACAGTATAGAAAATAAAGGGATTTAATAGGCTTTAACTGAAACACCTAAGTACTACAGGAGAGAGTCACAAGTTTGTTTGTTTTTTTGTTTTTTTTGGTTTGGTTTGTTTTTTTGTCAGAGAGCACATGTGCTCACCAAAGAGAGGCAGTGACAAAGAAATAGAAACTGAGAAGGCACAGGGGACAGTCGGACAATAATCCCTTCTCCTCCTTTTCTCCCATGTGCACACACATGCTCAGCATACTCCTTAAACTGCCAGGTTGGGACTCAAACCACATGGTCAGCCATGTACGATCCAGGATGCTCTTTGAGAAACATGAAGTATCAATAGATAAAGCTTAAAAGAATTAACTACATAAACCAGATTCTATCTTTTCTTTTCTTCGTCTTTTTCTTTTGGAGAGGTTTTTGCTTTTAGGGCGCGTGCACTCGCCAGACAGACAGAGACAGAGAGACAGAAAGCGAGAAATCACCCCCTGGGGGGATGGCCACACCGCAATCCCTTCTCCTCCATTCTCCTCTCAGGATCTTGGGTACGCATGCACACATGCCCGGCGTGAGTTTTATGCCACCGGGTCTGGGATGCGAACCAAGGTCGACTACGTGGGAGTCCAGTGACATAGCCATTACGCTAACTGCTGGTCCCAATTCTATCTTTTATTATAATATATTTTGGCCAATGTAGATATACAAGCCAATGGAGACAGGGATCAAAGGTTAAGATAAAGTTATACAAGAAAAAGTTAGATGGAGAAATGAAGGACAAGAGATTGTGACATGATCATGCTCTATTGGAAGTGCTTGCTCTCTCTCCCCCTCACTCTCTCTGACTGTCTCTGGTGAACGCACATACCCTTTGGCAATGTTAAAAAATGATAAATGAGACACATCCCCTCTGCCTCTCTGCTCGAACTCCTACCTCTTCATTTTTTATAAACCATGTCCCACTCATAGCCTGACTGCACTATTTCCTATACTAAGCTTTCGTTTACACTACCTCTCCTCATTATTTTTCTCAAATTGAATAAACTTAAAATGCATTCAATTATGGGACCAGCAGATGGCGTAATGGTTACATCGCTGGACTTCCAAGTAGTCAAGCACGGTTCGAGTCCCAGACTCAATGGCTTAAAACTCATGCTAGCCATATGTACGTGTGTGTCCAAAATCCCCAGAGGAGAATGGAGGAGAAGGGATTGTGGTGTAGCCATCCACCCTGGGGGGGTGGGGGTGATTTCTCACTTTCTGTCTCTCTGTCTCTCTATCTCTCTCTGTCTTCCTGGTGAGTGCATGCACCCTATAGTGAAAATCTCTCTCTCAAAAAAAAGGCATTTAGTTATGTCAGGTTCAAAAATACAGATTAAGTTTGTAATTACAGTTCAAGAGGTCAGAGAAGGCCAAGGGTTAATTCAGTGCAGCTAAGGTCTATGTCCCCCAAAAGTCATGCATGAGAAAGTTAACCCCCAACGTATCTGCCAAGTGGTTGAGCCTAATGGGCTATGTTTAGGTCATGAGGGCTGTGCCCTTATGAATGGATTAATGACAGCATAATGGGGGTTTGCAGTAGTGAGTTCACTTTTCCAGTATGTGAGGACACAGGATTTGTCCTCTTCTATCCTGCCTTCCAACATGTGAAAATGCAATAAAAAGGCCTGTACCAAATGCCAGATACCTTGATCTTGGAATTCCCGGCCTTCAGAATGGTAATAAATAAATCTCTGTTCTTTATAAATCACTTAGTCTGCAGCATTCTGTAACAGAAGCCCAATAAACAGACTAAGACAAACGCCCTGGCACGTCCTCTGCCATCTTCAGCATGTTGGGATAGTGGCCCTCATACTCACAACATGGCTTCAGCAGCTCCAGCCATCACATGGAGAGATATCCAATTTCTTTCCTTGTGTCTCCTTTTCATGGAGGAGTCTCTTGCCCATACCTAAGCCTTAGGAAGATTTCTGATATTTTTCATATTTCTATTAGGATGCCAGAGGGATGTATGAGTCAGAACAGGGGGGAAAATGCTTCTAAGTACTTAAGGAATGGACCCACCATGGGCAAATGCTGTTCTTCTCCCCTATTTCTTCAGCCTATTCTAGACAGGCTTCTCATCCTTCCATGCCATTAAAATGACCTGGCCAAAGCCAACAGCAACCTTCCCCCATCTAGCTAAATTTAGAGACCATTCATCTGTTTTCTTACTTAACCTCTCAGCAGTGTTAAACATGGGGACTACTTTCTTCTACATGAAGCACTCTTAGTTTCTGAGACACCAAACTCTCCAAGTATTCTTTCTCGCTCACTGGCCATTTTTACCTCCGTCCTCCTTCCAGTTGCTCCTCCCCTGCCTGGCTGACTTCTACATGTTGAGGTGCCCCAGGGTTTTCCTTGGACATTGCTAGCTGCATCCATGGGGAGGATGGAGAGAAAGATTTCATGCAGTTTCATGGTTTTAAAAATCATCTTTATCCCATTAGTTCCCATTTTTATATCTCTAGCTGTTAAGATAAAGTTATACAAGAAAAAGTTAGATGGAGAAATGAAGGACAAGAGATTGTGACATGATCATGCTCTATTGGAAGTGCTTGCTCTCTCTCCCCCTCACTCTCTCTGACTGTCTCTGGTGAACGCACATACCCTTTGGCAATGTTAAAAAATGATAAATGAGACACATCCCCTCTGCCTCTCTGCTCGAACTCCTACCTCTTCATTTTTTATAAACCATGTCCCACTCATAGCCTGACTGCACTATTTCCTATACTAAGCTTTCGTTTACACTACCTCTCCTCATTATTTTTCTCAGATTGAATAAACTTAAAATGCATTCAATTATGGGACCAGCAGATGGCGTAATGGTTACATCGCTGGACTTCCAAGTAGTCAAGCACGGTTCGAGTCCCAGACTCAATGGCTTAAAACTCATGCTAGCCATATGTACGTGTGTGTCCAAAATCCCCAGAGGAGAATGGAGGAGAAGGGATTGTGGTGTAGCCATCCACCCTGGGGGGGTGGGGGTGATTTCTCACTTTCTGTCTCTCTGTCTCTCTATCTCTCTCTGTCTTCCTGGTGAGTGCATGCACCCTATAGTGAAAATCTCTCTCTCAAAAAAAAGGCATTTAGTTATGTCAGGTTCAAAAATACAGATTAAGTTTGTAATTACAGTTCAAGAGGTCAGAGAAGGCCAAGGGTTAATTCAGTGCAGCTAAGGTCTATGTCCCCCAAAAGTCATGCATGAGAAAGTTAACCCCCAACGTATCTGCCAAGTGGTTGAGCCTAATGGGCTATGTTTAGGTCATGAGGGCTGTGCCCTTATGAATGGATTAATGACAGCATAATGGGGGTTTGCAGTAGTGAGTTCACTTTTCCAGTATGTGAGGACACAGGATTTGTCCTCTTCTATCCTGCCTTCCAACATGTGAAAATGCAATAAAAAGGCCTGTACCAAATGCCAGATACCTTGATCTTGGAATTCCCGGCCTTCAGAATGGTAATAAATAAATCTCTGTTCTTTATAAATCACTTAGTCTGCAGCATTCTGTAACAGAAGCCCAATAAACAGACTAAGACAAACGCCCTGGCACGTCCTCTGCCATCTTCAGCATGTTGGGATAGTGGCCCTCATACTCACAACATGGCTTCAGCAGCTCCAGCCATCACATGGAGAGATATCCAATTTCTTTCCTTGTGTCTCCTTTTCATGGAGGAGTCTCTTGCCCATACCTAAGCCTTAGGAAGATTTCTGATATTTTTCATATTTCTATTAGGATGCCAGAGGGATGTATGAGTCAGAACAGGGGGGAAAATGCTTCTAAGTACTTAAGGAATGGACCCACCATGGGCAAATGCTGTTCTTCTCCCCTATTTCTTCAGCCTATTCTAGACAGGCTTCTCATCCTTCCATGCCATTAAAATGACCTGGCCAAAGCCAACAGCAACCTTCCCCCATCTAGCTAAATTTAGAGACCATTCATCTGTTTTCTTACTTAACCTCTCAGCAGTGTTAAACATGGGGACTACTTTCTTCTACATGAAGCACTCTTAGTTTCTGAGACACCAAACTCTCCAAGTATTCTTTCTCGCTCACTGGCCATTTTTACCTCCGTCCTCCTTCCAGTTGCTCCTCCCCTGCCTGGCTGACTTCTACATGTTGAGGTGCCCCAGGGTTTTCCTTGGACATTGCTAGCTGCATCCATGGGGAGGATGGAGAGAAAGATTTCATGCAGTTTCATGGTTTTAAAAATCATCTTTATCCCATTAGTTCCCATTTTTATATCTCTAGCTTCAACTCCTCTCTTTAGTTTTATGTCTGTACGTCAGCTGCCATGCTGACATTTCTACTTGGACATATAATCTTAAACTTGATGTGGACAAAAAAGAACTCCTGAATCCTACCTCCACGCCACCATGCACCCAACTGCTTGAAGGACAAAAACCTAAGATCACTTGGATAACCTTTCATTTGCCACACTTAGCAATCTATCAGCAAAACCTATTAGCCTGACCTCCAAACTTAATTTTTAATTCACCTACTTTGTCTCTATACCACCACAAACTCCCACCTGCGCTATTAATATGGCCTTCTAACTGGTCTCCCCACTTTTATCTTGTGTAGTTCGTTGTCCCCGTAGCAGTCCAAGAGATCTTTGAAAACTCACCTTTTAAACCATGCTATTTTTTTGCTTTAAACTGTCCAACAGTTTTAAATTGCTTAGAGTAAAATCCAAACAGTATACTTCAGCTTCCAAGGGCTACTTCTGTCTACCTCTGCAACCTTATCGCCTCCTACTTCCCTTCTAATTTACTTTGTTTCTGACACATTGGCCTTTCTTCCCTCTGATTCTGCAAGGAGCCCTCCTTTGACCATCCTATTCTAAATAACCCCACTCCTACTTCAACACACCTACCACCATATTGTACTGTCTACACAGCATTTGTCATTACCTGTTCATTTCATTGTCCATTTATTTATAATCTATTTTCTACCCCTCTGCCATAGCGTACTATTTCCCTTGCTTGTCTGGCTTATTCTCCCATTTGCAGGAGCCAGAATAGAGCTGACTGTCAAGAAAAGTCAAACGACTATGTAAGCCCTCTTTTTAGAGATAAGGAAATTGAGATCTGGTCCTCTAGTCTTTGTACTTATTCCTCCTTCTACTTGGAAGCCTTCTGTCACCACCCTGCTCTTCTTCTTCCTTCCCAAGCTATCTTCCACTTGTTCTCTTAGACTAGGATTAGCAAACTATAGCTCGCAGTCTAAATCAAACCTGTGGACTGTGCTCATAAATCATTTTTTATTGGGGCCCAAACATATCCATCTGTTTACATACTGTCTGTGCCTGCCTTTTCATTATAGGGTCAGAGTAGATGGTTGAGGCACAGATGGTATGACCCAGAAAGTTGTAATATTTGCAGTTTACCTCAATGGACTAGTCTACTGACCCCTTCCACAGACATATCCTAGATGTCATTTTTCCTGTGCTTCCTTCTCTGTCTTGAAGTGTTTTATGCTTTTTTTCTGTTACCTTCCTAAGTCCCCAGTGCTAACCCCTGTCCTAGCATTTGTGCCACCCAATATAATTTACTGGGTGACTTATACCTTCTCTACTAAGTAGGCACTGTCTTGAGATACCATTATTGATCATTGTTTATCCCCAATGCCTAGTAGTCCCTGGAACATAGGAGGCATTGAATAAGTATTTGCATAAGTGTTTGATTATATGGGTGAATATATGTTTGAATGAATTAATAACTATTTTAATAAATGAATAAATAAACTGGGGAGGAGTGGGAGAATCGTTGAGGAAACCTTCTCTCAAAGCACCAGTGGTAGACCAGATATATAATTTCTGCCTTCTATCACCCTTCCCACTCTATTCATTGCTTTGTAGTCTTTGGCACCCAGAAAACTTGACCATCACAAAGCTCTAGAGAGCTATTCCTGTTTAGTACATGTAGCATAGAGGCAAAGAGAACAGGCTTTGGCTCCGACATACTTAAGTCCTATGTCTGCCATTTCTTTCTTTTTAAAATTTATTTATTTATTTTATGAACAACCGCCCTGGATCATGGACATACACGTGCTCAGCATACTCAGGGAGATCTCTAGCCGGGAACCTTGAACCGCCCTGTGTGAGTCAGCTCACAAAGTGTCATGTTTTACAGCTGTGCCATCAACTAGCCCCTGTGTCTGCCACTTCTTAGTCACATGAACTTGAGTAAGTTAGATAAGATCTCTGTGTCAGTTTTTCATTTATAAATTGGGAAAAAGTATAAAACCCATTTCACAGTATTGCTGTAAGGAGGTAATCCATATAAAGTATTTAGCCCAGTGCCTGGCTATCAATCAATACACAGTAGCTATTATTAGTGTTCACTCACAGACAGCTTTCAGCTAACTGTTTTTACCAATACTTGGGCACTGTTTATATCAAAAAGAAGATACCCTATTGTGTTATAAGAAGCATGAAGTGGTTTGGTGCATAGACACTAGAGCCAAACTCCAGCCTGTGTTCAAATCCTAGTTTGTCATTTACTAGATCTGTGACCTTATCTAAGTTGCTTAACCTTTCTGTGCCTCATTTCCTTCATTTTAAAAGGAAGTAATAATAGACCCAACAGTTCTGAGAATTAACTGAAGCGATCTATGTAAAGTACTTAAAATAGTATTTACTTCATTATTTTATTATAGGAAAATTAAAGTTTAATAATTCAGTGCCTAGAAAGTCTCCTTGCTATGAATTATTATCAATGATTGAAAACACAATAACTCAAGCATTAAATGTAAAATTCCTTTGACCATCCTATAACACATGAAAATAACAACCACCCAGAGAAGTGTGTACACAAATACTGCCCATCTAATACAGCTCCATTAAAAACATGGTTTTCATTCATTCTCCAAATTACCTAAATCAAACATTTCATTCTTTATAGATGTGTATTAGATTCTGTAGTGACTGAAGTAAATTACACTTGTTTTATAATATAGTGTTCTGATGTGTAACAGACTATCAAACGAACAATCTTTACAAGAAAAACTTTAGAATATTGTTAAGTTACTCACTGCATGACCTATTTAGACTGCTCAGCTGCTTCTTGTTGTAGACTGCATAATTAAATTTTAAATGGAACATGATAAAGAAATTATACTGGTGATCTCCAGAGATTTCAATACCCTATTTGGATCTTTATAAGAGTATAGCAAAGACATACTTTAAATTTTAATAAAAGCCTGCCCTAATTTTTTTTTCCTTTTAGATTTTCCTTTATCTGCTCTGTAATTCAGAGCTACGTTACATGATCCACAAGTGTTACCTGAAATAAATGATCAAAATAAAACTTCTTAAAAGCACATTTATCCCAATTTGAGAATTCCATTATTTGCTCATGAGAGCTTTTGTGTAGCCGTTGAACTCCTTTAAGAGAAAACCTACCATTTCCTAAACTTGTCACCGTAGAGAATTAGAGCTTTATTCATTCTGTTTGTGGAAGCATTCATGTCTTCAGTTTATCAAGGAAAGGGGTAGCACGTGGTTTCTCTGTAAGATATAATTTTGCTATTAGAATTTCTTGTTTGCCATGTAAAAGTTGCATCTCTTAAGAGAATTAAAGGGAACACACACACCTATGCACATAAATGTACTTGCACACAAACATACACACACACATACACACACACTTGAGGAGGAAGAATTGATGCAAAACAGAGAATTCATGCAGCCTCTTGGGTAAATAGTTTTGTTTCATAACTTTTTATTGTTTCCTTTGTATTTGAAGGAATAGAAGACAAGACAAAATCATTTGCTACATACCATTTTCTCATATTTCCTTAATAATATTTTATGGGGTAAAGCATTCTCAGGTTAGACAAAAAGCCTTTCTTACTCCCCTGAAGTTTTATATTTCTCTGTCTGCTGAATTTTGACAGAAAAACCAGGTGAAAGAATTTCATTCTCCACTCAGGGTTTGTTGTTTTCTATAACTTCTTAAACATTTGTCTTCATTAATGTTTAGAATTGTCAAGTTACCAAGAACAAGCATAAGTTAATAAAATGTATTCTCACTTCCTAGGTAGTTTTAAACCTTGAAACTCTTTTCAGATTAGGTTTTGTAAATGTTTCTGTTATGTATTTATTTTCCTTTTCCTTCTTCTTGGCACATACATAGATTTCCTTTTGGGCCCAAATCATTCAAGCATCCTATATTGTTTTCATTTTTCAAATAAGCAACATTAAACTCACGAAAATACTATATAAAACCAAGCTGATGCACTGACACAAGCCAATAGAGAAAATGAATTCACCATTAAGCCCAACTATTCATCCTTAACCTTCTATTGGTCATGCTTTGGGGGAGAGGGTGAGTATAACTTAAGGAGTAATGCTGAGCCACATAAGGATTCTCTAAAGAGAAGCTTAGATTGGTAACATTATTATCCAGTGAATAAGGGGAAAATTCCACTTCACTACCACAGCACAGCATTGAGACCCTCCTTACCCAGATCCTGAGATGTAGAACTCAGGCTAGCATCTATAGTAGTGAAAACTGGATGCTCATAATCCATTATAAGATACAAATGCCCTTGGGACCAGCAGATAGGGTATTGGTTATGTCACTGGACTCCCATGTAGTCGACTACAGTTCAAGTCCTGGACCCAGTGGCTTACACTCACACCGGCGCATGCCCAAAATCCCAAAAGGAGAATGGAGAAGAATGGCCATCCCCTCTGGGGGGTGATTTCTCACTTTTAGTCTCTCTGTTTCTGTCTTTTTAGCAAGTGTACATGCCCTATACCAAAAAAAATCTCTCTCTAAAAAAAGAAAAAATATGATGCAAATGCCCTCTTCCAAAGTAAAGGAAAAATCACTCCCAAATTAAGCTTTCAATAGAAGAGTTTTCCATAAATAGTTCACAATTTTAAAAAAATTTATATAGAGAGATAGATAGATTTAATTAATTAATAATGAAGATCTCATGGACATAATAAATAATGAAATAATTAAAGTGAATCTTTTGATTTTAGCAATATGATTATTTCTAGTTACATCCCTGAATACTCACATGAGCAAGGAAATACATGAGGCTATCCAAGGAGGATATGAAATAGAATTACCCTTGTCCTTAGAAACAAACATATTCCAGTGAAAAACTTGAACTCATGGAAGCAGGGAGTGGCATGTTTTCCAGGGACTGGAAGAAGCTGGTGGTGGAGAGTGGGGAGATGTTGTTAAAAAATATATAGTTTCAGTTGAGAGAAGTAACTTCAGAAGATTTATTGTCTATCACAGTGACTACAGTTAATAATAATGTATTGTATACCTGAAAAATCTCTAAGAGGAGATTTTAAATATTGTCACCAGCAAAAGTAAGTATGCAAAATGATCAATACATTAACTAACTTGATTTAATCATTCTACAGCGTATACACATACCAAAATATCACACTGTACCCTATAAATACATGTAATGTTCATTTTGCCAATGAAAAAAATAAAATTAATTTACGAATGAAATTAACTATGTCAATTAACTAAAGAATGACATGACTTTAAAAGTAGAAATCTGAATTATAGTAGGAGAACGTGTGGTGTTCCTCAGCACAAAGACTGTCACATAATTAGGTGACAAAAAAAAAAAAGTTATTGAATACAAGTACCATATAAAAGTGCCAAATAGTTAAATGCAAAAAAGGGAACATTTTTTATGTGGCAATTAGACAAATACCAAATTGGAAGGCATATATCTTCTGAGAAAAGAAAGAGCAGTCATAAAACAAAAAGCAAGGAACGTGGAGTTTCTTGAGATAAGAGATTCAGCCAGCTGGTTTCCCCCAGATGGTTTGTTGAGAGAATAATGAAATATAAAAGTAGAGAACGTAGGTAGAGGCCAGATTGCAAAGTTTTAGAATGATAGGGAGCTTTCTTTTGGTTTTATTTTTAGTGGATTATCAGTGAACTTGAGCAAGATAAAAATGTGATCCAGAATGTTGTTAGCAAGGTAAATCTGATGGTATCCTACAACATATATTGCAGTGGGAAGAGCCACCAGCCTATAAACTCTTCGAAAACAGGACCTGAATTCATTCTGCTCACCTTTCTGTCTTCAACACCTAACCCAGTGCCTATAGCACATAGCAGGTGCTCACATAGGCTTTAAGTGAATTAGTGAGTAAATGGGAGATACGGATTTTTTCAGCTGGATAAAGATAATAAATGCATGAACTAAACCAGTCACTGGAGAAATTAAAAATAAACAGTGACTGCAGAAAATATGGGGAAATTAATCAATATTACTTGCTTAAACTCAGGTTATAAAGGAGGGAACAGGCCATATGATCTTAAGTTTCCAGTTTGGGACTGTCATTGCATCACCAGCAAAAATCAGGGAAGTCTGGATGAAGAGCTTGTTGGAAATGCAAGGCTAGAAGCAAAGTTGTTTTGTGCTGAGTTTGAGATAAAGGCCAGAAGGAGAGGTTGGGGATAAGTTCTTGTCATGGGACTGGAGGCCTGAACATTTAGTAAGAAAGCATGTTGGGTGTTGTTTTTTACAGAGGTTTAGTTGAAGCCGTTTTGTTTACACAAGTGGGTTTTGCAATTGTCTTTTATGGAGACACCCCTTTCCAAATTAGACAAGACACAAATATGATAGAAATTCCTTGAGGACAAATAACGGTGATGCAGAGCTCAATGGAATGCTCTGACTTCATCTTGCTTTCCGGTGCTTAGTTCCTTTGGTGGGTTGTATTTCCCAGTTATAAAGTATGACTGACTTTTACTATTGCTAGAAACAACAGCATAACTTTTCAACTTTGCAAGTATCTCTGCATGATGTTTGAGTAGCCACACGTACTAACAAACAAAATTTAAATCTCCATGGCTTAGTAACTCCCGAGATAATGACTTTTAATTCATTCTGTCAATTTCTCAGGAGAAAAAGAAAAAAGGACTTCTCTGGGTGACTTCCTTTTAGACAGTGCTTCTCTGTAGATTGCCTACTTCAATTATCATCCTTTCCCTGACATTCAGTATGGAAACTTGATACATGACACCATTAAAGGCGATCTGCTGGCAACAGAATTGTGTGCGTTGCTTGTTCTTGTCTGGCCTTTCACATCTTGGCCTGGTATTTCTTGGCTTATTTTGTCATGTCTGCGATTTCATCTTTTCTGGGCTCTTGCCTGAAGCTCTGGCAGTTGACAGTGTTTAGTTGAGAAAGTCCTATCCAAGTTCAACTTCCATGATGCAAGAGTTTCTCTTTAATGCCTGGGTGAATTGAAATCCAAGTGTAACGCAACATTCTAGCTATTCATTTTGTCACCTTGCTCCCATATTGCATAAGGTTTATAAATTTAAACCTTTACTCCTGTAAAGGAGCAGAGTTTAGTTTGGAAGTGCTTTGGGACAACTTCAGATTGAACATTAGTGGAAAAGGATCTAAAGTGGCTACCTGGAGGCTAACACAGTGCATCATCCCAAGGGTTACTGAACCATGGAGATTCAAATTTTGTTAATATGTGTGGCCACTCAAACATCATGCAGAGATACTGCAAAGTTGAAAAGTTATGCTATTGTTTCTAGCAATAGTAAAGGTCACTCATACTTTATAACTGGGAAATAAACCCGACTGAAGGAACTAAGCACCAGAAAGCAAAATGAAGTCAGAAGAGTTGTCAGAAATTCTCATAGCCTAGTTGGCTTTGTAGATTTTTCTTACATTCCTCACTCTTGTCCTCTTCTGCTTGCTCATTGGATTCTCTGCCTTCTCTGATATACATGTCCCTGAGAGTTGATGTTTACAAAGTAGAAAAAAAACAATAATGCTTTCAACAGGGAAAAAGAGTAAAGAAATAGTTACATCAAGGGACCAATGATCACATTTTAGCATAAATATTGTCCAAGAAAAAATTATAAAGTAAGCTATATAAGAATTATGCAGGAATTCTCATGTTATGTGACTGTTCTCTCTGCAGTAGACACCTAGCCTGTTTTTGGTTTGTTTATCTCTAATTGTAAAATATTAGGGTTACCTGGAACTTCTTCTTTGTCATCTCTGGTTTTACAGACAAATACACTGAAGATCAGAGGGTCAAAGCAAATCCTCATAACCACACTCTGGGTTTGCTGGACAAGCCAATATTTGCTTGATGTGGATAGAGTCAAGTTATCATTTCAGGATCTCTTCTTAGAGAAAAAGAACCAGGAACCCTCTTAACAACTCTCTGGTTGTCTGTACCCTTTTCCTCTACTTCTTTGAATATTTCTATCTGCATCTTGCACACACCTCTGGGGAAAAAAACTTCATTTCCATTATTTTCCACCATAGCCTTGTTCTATCTGAATAAAATCAGAGTGCTAAACAAGTATTGATGCTAGTCATCTATATCATGGTATAGAATACTGCTTTACAAATTTTGATAAGTATGTAAGTCAGCAGATGATTGTGTTTAAACGCATTACTAATCAGTTGGTCCAAGGTGAGACCTGAAATTCTGCATTTCTAATTCTGCATTTCCCACTAGTTTTAATGACTCTTCCTCAGACCATTGTGTGTGTAGCAAAAGGCTACAGAACACTTGATGTATCTTGTTTGAAAGAAATGACAGGTCTGACCCTGTAGCTCAGAGATTGGGAGAGCCAGATTCCCCGTGGTCATCCATGGTTCAAGTCCAGGCCTGGTGGCTTGAAGAACACACTGGGCACATGTACATGCATGTCCAAAGTCCTAAAAGGAGAAGAACTAAAAGGAAAAAGACTTGTGGTATGAACACTCCCCATCGGAGGATCTCTCTCTCTCTCAGGCAAGCACATATATCCTCAGCAATTAAAACTAAACAAATATTTTTTAAAAAAAAAGAAGTAACAGTTACTTTTTGAGTTCCACATTCATATTCGTAGAAACATGATGCTTCCATTTACAATTCTATCTTATATCTTGGGTCATTGGGAAAGTCATGATGTATTTTTCTGTGTTTTTCTATGCAAAAGTGCATCATGACTTTCCCAACAACCAAATAATTGGCTTGTCCTTGCTTTTTTATTTATTTATTTTTTTTTTTGAGAGAGAGAGAGAGAGATTTTTGCTATAGGGCACGTGAACTCCCTGGAGAGACAGAGAGAGACAGAAAGTGAGAAATCATACCCCAGGGGGATGGCCATGCTGCAATCCCCCCCTTCTCCTCATTCTCCTCTCAGGATGTTGGGCATATGCACACATGAGCCCAGCATGAATGCTAAGTCATAGGGCCTGGGACTCAAACCTCAGTCAACTATATGGGAGTCCAGTGACATAATGCCATCTGTTGGTCCTGTTCCTATTTGTTGTTTGAGAAGATGTTACAAAGCATTTTTGAAATGGCCACTGCAGGAATCATTTCTTTTCAAACTCTGAGTTACTGAAAGCCACTATAGACATCTGTGGGTTGAAAAGAACACTACAGAGATAGTATTATTTTATCGAGCCCATATGAATTTAGGATATGATATCAATCAAGATTTGATTTTCAATTCTGAGTTTATGATGAGTAGCTATAATTGAAGGAGAGAGCAGAAGTTTTTATATTAGAAAGTTTTTATTTTACAAATGTGAAGTATTATTTGTGTCAAGTAATTGAGTTCCCAGATATTCTTATTATATATCAATAACTATGGATGGTATAACTCTAGGCAGTATGACAGTATAAATATATTGGATTGTTGAAAAAGTCATGATGCATTTTTCCTATGGTTTTCAATGGAAAAATGTGTCATGACTTTTCCAACAACCTAATATATATAAATACAGAGAGGGGGAGAGAGAGAAAGACAAAGAGAAAGAGAGAGAGAGCGTGCGCCTGTGAATTGATTATATTTTTGGAACTGATTCCTGGAAGCTGACATTTATTGACTGTGCACATGCTAAAATTGTCTTTGTTTTATTTATTCCATATGAGACTGAAAATTATTATAGAAGCAATATTACTTCTCTTCTTTCACCTCTATTCCCATTCATTCTATCCTCTCTACTAAAGTAAACTGAGGTGTCTTGAATATGGCAATCTAATTTGGAATGACTCAAGAGAGATAGGCAATGCTGAATATTCAGAACTCAATAATAAAAAATAATCACTTTAGTGAAAAGCCAGCTGTTCTTTGTTCTCTAATAGGCATGTGATGTTGATGAAAAATAACACTGAAGTAAAGTTTACCAAATAGAATTCGTTCAAGTCAGAGTATTATACTATTCTGCAGCATAGGAAATGTTATTTAGGTTTAACAAAAAGCTGAACAGTACAGCCAGTCCAAAGACCCAAATACCAAAGGATTATCTTTAAATTTAGAGAATGAAAACTGTGAGTGCATTATATTTAAGGCATTGCATGATAATTCTCCCAGAAAATGTGCCTGTGTTTTCTATGTCCTTCAAATTTTATTTGAATGAGTGCTTTATGGATTTTCGTGACACTTAGGGATATGTTAAAATAACATTGCAAACATACCAGGCAACTTAGGTTTACACGCGTCTCAATTTGTATTAATTGAGCATTCTGCTATTTGGATTGCTTAGGGAAAATAGGAACTGTATGAAAATTTGTGGATCCTTATCTGTGTCTTCCCAGTGAGTTTGTAGGTTCAGTCATTTCCCCACAGAAGACCCTGAGACAAGAAGTTGATTCCAAGGATGTGAGGGAATGGGAACTGGAAGAGGAAGGGAAGAGAGTCAGTAAATCATGTGCATGGGTGAGTTACTGCCGGGACAACTGGGGACCCTGTGAAACACCACCCCCCACTAGAAAACTCAAATATTTACCCATTTTCTCTGCCCTTTACTTGTTGGAGTTATTTCTGGGGTATATGCTCTTAGACACTTTTGCCCACAAAACCCAGGTCAAGTTCTGCCCTCCCTGAAAAACAGAAAGAGGCAAGAATGCATAGGCTTCTTATGAAAGGGCCTTCAGGTGACTTGAGGGCAGGCTTAAGGCTTAAAAGCAGGACACTGACAACATCTGTCCTATCGGTGTGGCCACTGCTATATTCCCAGTACCTACAATAGTGCCTAGTACCTACAAGATGCTTAATGAGTGCTTACTCAGTAAGTGGGGAAATGTAGGAAAAGGGGTCATGAGGAAAAGAGGAAGGAAGAGAGAAAAATGAATGACTTTACTAGAATTAGAAAAACCAGCATTGGCAACATGTCAGGCAGCAATAAAGATAGATCAAAGATTAGAGATAGTTTTTGAAATAGTATTTTACTTCTGAATTAGGTCCCCAAGCTAATAACTAAATTTTATGCTTGCAAGATTTATTATGCATGAGGAGATGGGGAAAGAAAAGAAAGAATAAGCATGAGAGACCAAATGGTTCTGTGTATCAACTACTTCAGCTCTAAAGGATGACACTTTGGGGACTTAAGACTTTGACATCAATAGTTATGTTATACCCACTTAATTTCTTAAAAGATTAACCATATATTTGTCTTTGATTATGCAGGATATATGGGTTCCCAGTATTCCAGGCAGTTCACAATTATTAATTAATCATTGAAGAGCTTGTGGGTTATATGTGCTAAATCCCAGATCATTGAACAAGGAAGCTGACTTGCTTCTCGGTCATGGTGAGGAAGAAGTAGGGTAAACTGGGGAGTGAAAGTTTGAGATAATGACAATGTCCAGCCTTTAGACAAAATGAAAAAAAAGAATTTACTCTAGGTATTTAGATGTTTGCAGATAATCGAGATGTTTAGTATACCATAAAAGACTTTATTCTCACTTTCTACTTACATATTTGAATGAAGAGTACAAAATCCAGTAAATCACACAGATCTTTTCTTTTCTTTCTTTATTTTTATGCCAAAGAATATGTGTGTATGAGAAAGAAAGAAAAAGATAGAGAAAGCATTCCTCAACAGAACTAGTCTTGCCACAATCCTTTTTTCTCCAGTCTCCATTCTATCATGCATGCATTCACCCAGTATGTTTTCTGAGCCACTTGGTCAGGACTCTCCCTCTGGTTAGCCGTGTGGTGTCCACAGTCCTCTGTCCAGCTAGAGTATAGGGCCAGCCTGCACAGATATTTTAAATACATGGCACAAAACAGATATATCTAGAAATAGCATTTGATTGCTTTCACTTATTATTTTGATAGTTCTCATTGTGTGCATAGATAGTTATGAGAAGGTCTTCAAAGAGTTCATGGAAAATGCACATTATCAAAAAAATTATGCATGGATTACAAAAAATAATTGTAACAAAATAAATGTACTTTAATACCATTTTCTATGAACTTTTTGAAGTCCCCTCATATAACCAGAGAGTGTCTGTTTGACCTAGTGAGGATGTGAATACGTTCATGTATGTAGTATATGTATGCAGGACAGGGCACAAGGACAAGAAGAGTTGTAGAGAAATATATAGTCCAAAAATATGTATTTTGTTGTTAATTTGATGGTTTTGAGTCTCTGCAAATTTTAGAGAAATTATGATTCTGTGACTTACCATATAGTGCTAACATAAAACCTCGAAAGGCCACTTTTCTACCAAACACCCCTCACTAATAACAGCTACTGTATTAACTTCATAACTTACAGATGGGGTGCTCTTTGGCTTTCTTTGCTGGATCCTAAGTAATTTTTTAGCAAAATAACATCAAAGGGACACAGAAAAGTCACACTGAGTACGCAGAGTCTGAAGAATTGGCAAAGAATTAAGAAGTGAAAATTACTCCTTGCTAGAAGTAAGAATAGAAGAAGCTTGACAATGATTTTTATTTTTTTTCCTGGAGGAGTGGGAAAATGAACTACAAAGACAGCAGGGCCAGCACGGATCCAGAGGAGTGAGGTGTTTTCCCGCCTTGGAGGCTGATACAGTCTTCCTCTCTAGGACTGTGACCCCAAAACTGGGTGGCAGGCCAGCTACAGAGGTTGTGGGAAATGAGTACATAAACACTTTCTTCTTGCACGACTCTTACCTCATCTTGACAATTTCCTCATGCTGATTTATTGATTTAATTTTTGGTTGGCGATGGTGGTAGTTATAAAGTAAATTTACCCTAGGAAAACAGGATATTTTGGGAAATCATTAATGCTAGCACTGCACTTGGGTCCCAAGCCCACTTTCCATCTGCCCAAATCAGCTACAGAAAACAACCAAGTGACACCAAGCAAGCAACAATTACTTGTCTCCTCTATTTACTCAGTTGTCATGGTAAAAATAGAAGGATCTGAATGTTATTTTCCTCTTAATAGTTAACCTCAGAAATCAAACATCAGTAGCCTTTACTAACACCGTGTTTTTCATTGTGTCTGAATTTTGCCAATGTATTTTTCTTTCTTCATAAAGATTTTGGCCTCAGGGGAAAAAGAGAAAATGTCTTAAATATGTTTCTTTTCTACTCTTGAATCAAGCAAAAGTGTAGGCTTGGAGGCTGTAATGGTCATCTGTTTCTGTGTAACAAATTATCCCCAAACTTGGCTGCTTAAAGCAACAAACGTTTGCTATCTCAATTTGTCAAGGTCAGGAAACATCATGGCTTACCTGGGTACATGTGCTTCAAAGGATCTCACAGAGCTGCAATCGAGGTGTTGGTTAGGGCTGAAGTTTCATTTGAAAACCCAGCTCTGGAAGGACCTGCTTTTAAGTTCACTTATGATCATTGGAAATATTTAATCCATTTGAGGCTATTGAACTGAGGATCTTAATTCCTAGCTTTCTGTTGGAAGAGGTTTTACTCACTTCTTGCCATGTAGCCCTCTCCATAGCTGGCTTTCATGTAGCACAGGAGAGAATAAGATAGGGTCTGCAAGATGGAAGTCACAGTCTTTTTATACTATTCTCATGACATCTCTTCACTATTATAATGTTCTGTGCATTATAAATGATCCACAAGGTCAAAAATGGCTTATCTATCGGAGGACATAAACATCAGGCTGGCCCTGTAGCCTCATGGTTAAAGGAGCTGAATCCCACATGGCCAACTGCTTTGTTCTAGATCTAGGAGCCTGAAAAACATGTCAGGAATTGTGTATCCATGCCCAAAATTCTGACAGGATGGAGAAATGGAGGAGGAAGGGTAGTGATACATTCACGCCCCATTTCTCTCTCTCTCTCTCTCTCTCTCACTCTCTCTCTCTCTGTTGCTCTCTGATGAATGCACATGCTCTCTGGCTAACAGAAGGAAAAGAAGGAGAAGAACATAAATATTAGGTGGTAGGGATTATTGGAGGCCATTTCAGAGACTGCTTACACAAATGTAATTCCAATTTAAAATATGGTTAAGAGTTATTTTTGTTGCTGAAAATTATGTTCTAGGACAACTCTCAATTATTTATAGTCAAATAGATTAAAACCTTGAAGGTGGAGAAGGTATCATAGGGCCAAGAAAATATGATAATCTAAGTAACTGTTTCTTTAATAATTGAAAATTGTTCCATTGTAGTCTGAAGGAACCAGAGGTTTGACCAAGGGTAAATTCAGGGAAGGACCCATGTGTAACACTATTAAATGACTACCTGGAAGGGGTAGAACTCCCACATGGGCCTGAAGGAACAATTAGCTGAGCTCTGAAAGAAAAAGGGCATGCAGAATTGGGACCCACATAAGAGGGGAGGAACAGAAACTCAAATGTACACTTCTTCCAAGAATAAGCAGATTACGATCAGGAACAAAGAAGTGGCTGATCTACTACTGGATTAGGAGAGATTGAAATGCTCTGAAAGGACTCGAGAGCGCTGGGCAAAATACTATTCTCAAAGAATTAATCATATCAACTACTCAAGTTTGCTCTTTAATGAATTGCCTCTGCAACATACCCATTTTAGGGTGGACTAGCCATGACTTAAAGGCTAATGCTCTGTCCTCACAAGAAGAGGTAAGTTTATTTCATACTTAGTGTGAAACGACAATCAGCATGTCTTAAGAACTTACTGAACTGGAAGTAAAAATTCCCTCCTCTGTAGCAGATCTGCCCAGATTTTTGACATTGAGCCTCATAAATTGCTTTGATGATTTATAACTGATCTGCAAAAATGACACATCCTATCCCTATCCCACTGATAAAATTTTACAGAAGTTGCCAATGAACTATGTATACCTAAATCCAGTAGACACCTGAGTACATATATGACTTAGTTTCTTGACAGTGTTATGTATAGTTGATCACTTTCTCCTTCTTAAATTCCCTTGACTGTAGATATCTTTGTGGAAGTCATTAGCAAGCAAATTTGACCTGAGGAAAGTAGTTTGCATGAATAAAGCAGAAGATCCAATTGAGCAAAGTAGTGTATGGCTATAATCCCTAGTGTTTGAGAGGCCAAAGCAAGAGGATCTTAAGTTCAAGGCCAGCCTGGGCAAGATAGTAAGATACTGTTTCTAAAATTAAAAAAAAATAATTTAAAAAGTGAGAGGAGGAAAAAAAATAAAGGCAGAAGACCTGTACTAGCTTCACAGTACTAAGAACAAGTGATAAAGATTCTCCAGATCAAGCATCAGCCTAAGCGGTAAGGAGGAAGCCAAAATGGAGTGACTTTAGAAGTGAGTTGGAAGTGAGCAAGTATAGAAATTCATTCAAGAAGCTCAGCTGCAAAGGGGACAAGAGAAGAGTGGTGATCGCTGATGAGAGGTAATAAACTTTGAAGTAGGATATTTCTTTAAAAAAAAAAAAAAAAGGAAAGCACCAGGGCCAGCAGGTAGTATAGTGGTTAAGGTGCTGGACTCTCACATGACTGACTGGGTTTTGAGTCCCAGACCCAGCAGCTTAAAATTCACACCAGGCAAATGTGAATGCATGCCCAAAATCCTAAAAGGAGAATGGAACAGAAGGGATTACACCATAGCCATCTCCTCAGGGGGTGATTTTTCACTTTCTCTCTCTCCATCTCTGTCTCTCCAACAAATGTACATGCCCTACAGCAAAAATCCTCCCCCCCCCCAAATATATATATATATATTGAGAGACTTATATGAGAGACTTATGTAAGTTTCCATGCATACAAGGAATCAGAAGATAGGGGTAAAGTTGGGTAAGTCCCTGAGAAGGCAACAGGAATCAAGAGCACAGGTGGAATGAGTCTGAGAGGAAAGCCAACACTTCCTTCTAAACAGGATGAAAGGAGAAAAGGGTGTGTGGACTCAGAACAGATTGTGGGACCGAGGTATCAGTGAGTCCCCCGGACATTCAACCTTAAAACAGACTGGTGCAGTAGGAGACAGCCCAGAATCAGGGCACGCTGCAAACAAGCCCAACGGGCTGGAAGAACAAGGTCAGAGGGTGGTTAATGGCATTTTCTCTCCCTCCTGCCTTGCAACTTGCACTTCAGCGATGAGATGAGTTGTGTGCAGCAGTGCAGACCAGAGAAGAGGATAAGAAAGGACAGGAAGAAAGCAGTGTGTGCTGATGAGCAGGGTAGACTTTCATGGAGAAGCCTTGAGGCATGGAGGATGGCCAGGCTCCCGCATGGGCCAGTAGACTGTTGAACCTGGAAGGATAGTCAGGACTTAGGTATTTAGTGGAGGGAAGAAAGTAGGTACCATGCGCTGAGAACCGGCTCTCTGCTGGACCCAGACATGTCACCTGTCCTCAGTGCATCCTATATTCAATGAAGTGACTGCTTTGCTGGTGAGAGGAAGAGCCTAACCCTGAATTGAGGCCTGCATGGTTCCCAGTTCCTGTCACGCAGCATCTTCAGGACCCTGAGATAGACTTTGTGGGTTTGCCAGAACAATTTTCATGTTGCTGAAATCCACACTCAGCTGATCAATGTCTGGAAGCTTGGGAAGTCACTGGGGCTAATTAGAAGAGGCCAGAGCATCAGGACCCCTACCATGTGAATCTGAGTAGCAAATGGTGTTTGTAGCTCTCCCTGTGTGAGACCCCATAGCACTGCTGAGTCCATGCACCTAATGTCCTGGAGGTGACAGCAAGGCCCTGTGAGGAGTGGCAGCTGCTGTTCGAGGATAGAAGCTGAAGGAAAGTGGCAGTTAACGATGTTGACAAATTTCTGACTGGGCTATTACAGTATGTTAATGTGCATCCTCAAACAATATGTTTCCATCTTCCACGTTTTCCCCCTGCTGGTTTGATTGAGAAAACCGTAGCGACAGAAAGTGCAAGATTTATACAGACAGTGCAGCAGGGGTTTGCGGTAGAGGCAGGGAAGCCCCCTTAGGGAGAAATTTACCTTTTAAAACTAGAGGGGAACAGGTGCTCTGGAATTGGCCTGGAACTGCGAGAGGGT
>NW_006159757.1:2786911-2817090 GCF_000334495.1 Tupaia belangeri chinensis | reverse complement strand
AAAGGTTACTCAGATTAACAACACTCTGCTGAAAATGATGACATCCTGGCTCTGTCATTAAAACAGGTGGCTGTCATTATGGCCTCTCTTTCATAATGAGAAGATAATACAGGCTGAGAGAGATTTATATAGGCCCCAGAAAGATGAAATTGCACATAAAGGAGGAAACAAGGCATAAAGAGGGCCAATTTGGGGAATTTCTCTCCCCATAGGAATGCACGTGATACTCATTAAATGATGACATCCTGGCTCTGTCATTAAAACAGGTGGCTGTCATTATGGCCTCTCTTTCATAATGAGAAGATAATACAGGCTGAGAGAGATTTATATAGGCCCCAGAAAGATGAAATTGCACATAAAGGAGGAAACAAGGCATAAAGAGGGCCAATTTGGGGAATTTCTCTCCCCATAGGAATGCACGTGATACTCATTAATGGTGTAGAATTTGTGTCACTATATCCAGAGGGTTAAATTACCTACAGAGCTTTCATTTATTCAGGTTTATTCAAGTACCCTTTGGGAAAGATTTTTTTTTTCTTCTTTAGATGTTTTTCTTCAGTTTAAGGGAGTAGTAATAAAAGGCAGTGGTAATAAAAATGCACTGTACATGAAAACTTAGCCCTTTTCTTTTCCTGCAAATGTTGGCTGTTTGATAGACGACTGAAAATCAAGAAGGAGCCCCCCCCACCTACCCACCCAAAAAGAAAAAGATGTGGTCATATAAGGATCAGTGCTTGTGTGAGGCCACTAAGGAGTCTGTGCACTAGTTTCTTTTCTTAAAAAGATAAAGTTAATGTTTAAAAATGTAATAAATATTCATACCATGATAATTATTGCCAGGCATCACTCTAAGCATCTTACAAATATTAACTCATTTAATACGAACAATAATTATTTCTAAAGTGAGTTCTTTGCTCATCTTCACTTAAAGAGGGGGTGTAGAGACTTCCAAACCTCTATACTTGCCCAGGGTCCTACAGAGTGCAGTTGGGATTCCAATCCCAGAAGTCTCACTCCAGAGACCAGGCTCTTAAATGTGACAGCACTTTGACTACATTATATTTATTTGTCCATTTTCAGTTTTAAGTAACAAATTACTCGTTTGTCCCATGTTGAAGTCTCTCTTTTGGAGAGAACATGTTTGAAAATCTTGGCATGTTAGATGTGGTTGCATTAAAAGTTGATAGGACCTAAGAATCGTACTCATGCTGGAGCTGACAATGGTGTTTTCCACTTCGTGGGGCATCTTTAAAATGTGCAGTGCATGTCACAGCCAGGCCTTGAGAGTCCCGCTCTTACTTTATGTGTGGTCCAAGAAGGCAAGATAACCTTTTCAAATCCATTAGAAGTGCACACGCTTGCTCGCAAGCATAAAAAGATCAACACACCATTCAGATATGCTTACACACTTCCTCAGACCAGGCCATTACCTACTGCACAAAATCCTACCTTTGGATGCACAGTTGGGAGGATATTTCACTGGCAATCCTGAACACGTTGTTTTCCTGGAGATTTAGAGCTGATTGGGCACAGATGGGAGGCAGGGTAATTTACCCTTTCCCTCCCTTTCCACCATTTGACACAAGACATGGACAGCTCTTTTGCCTTACAAGGCATAGCCAGATTGCCAAGTAATTACCTTGATTTATGAGGGCAAGTGTAGAAGGTAGCATGCAACATAATTTTTTACTGAGGATGGTCAGATTACCACTCCTGTCATTGTAAATTATTTCATGTCGCCTTGAATACCTACCTAATAAGCATGTTGAAGAGGGGAATAGTGTCCTCAGAGCCTAGAACAATGCCTGGCTTTCTAGAATAAAGGAATGAATGAATAAGTTGGGCACTTACTGTGTCCTTCCTGATAGACACTGAAATGCCTTTAACTTTCTGCTTTCAAGGTCATAAGTAGTGGACTAGGACCAATGTACAGATCTGCACTGCAAATGCATAAGCAAAATAAGGTGGGTTTTGTTTGTTTTTGTTCGTTTGTTTGCTTTTGGAGAGGTTTTCACTATAGGGCGTGTGCGCTCGCCAGAAAGACAGAGCGACAGAGAGACAGAAAGCGAGAAATCACCCCCCAGGGGGGATAGCCACGCCGCAATCTCTTCTCCATTCTCCTCACAGGATCTTGGGCATGCATGCACATGTACCTGGCGTGAGTTTAAGCTGCCAGGTCCAGGACTTGAACTGTGGTCGACTACATGGGAGTCCAGCGACATAGCCATGACGTTAACTGCTGGCCCCAAAATAAGGTGTTTTTGAGGAGAGAGAAAATGATTCCAGTTTGAGGGAATAAGAAAGCCTTCCTGAAGAGGGCATAAAAGCAAGCTGGTAGACGATTGGTAGGACTCTGTGGGAGACTGAGGTAGGAGTGTGAAGACTGTGGTAAAAAAATCTCAAGGAATTGGCCTTGTAATGTTAGGTATCTACAGGCCATACAGGGAATAAGAAAGCTGGATACAGGTTTGACGTTAGAATCGGGGATGCCAAACTGGAGCATTTGTATCTTGTTTATGGGGCAGCAAGGAACAGCTGAAGATTTTAAAGGGAAGATTGCAGTTGATCTTTGGCAAGATTATGCTCACAATCATGGTACAGAGTAAGGAGCGAATCTGGACCCAGGATAATCAGTTAGGAGGCTGCCAGAGTTTCTCCAGGGGAAGAGCATATTAGCGTAAAGATGATGGCAGTAGGAATGAAAAGAAAAGTTGTCACAGAATTTGTGTGAGAACAAAAATAAACAAAAACAAAGGAGGACTCAGAGCTGCAACTAGATTTAGACCAGGGAAACTAGTGGTCAGGAAATAGGGCTGTCAAGAAAAAGAGCTGCCCCAGAAGATAAGCCTTGGAGTTAAGTGGGACAGAAAATAGGAAATCATAAATTGTCCTCTATGGGCCAAAGTTATAGGGTCCCAAGTTATCTCCATGAAAGTAACAGTTAAAGAAATAGAATTGAATCGGAACCCTGAGGGGAAAGATGTGAGATGAGGTATGTGAGAATGGCTTGCACACAAGTCAGGGAGAATATCAATCATTAATTTTTCAGGAGCATGAAGAGTCTGAGAACAGGAAGTCCTATTTCCTCAGTGGTGATCAGACTCCAGCCCCATCCTGTCCAGCAAGTCCACAGAGCACAAGACTGGTCAAGCCAGGGGCACGTCCACACAGACTTCATTTGGGATAACCCCCGTCTCTTCCCCTGTCCAATGACAACAGAAGCTGTGATTGGATGTTTGGAATTTGCCTGCTTCTACAGTCAGACTCCTTAGCCTATTCCCAACATAGCAACAAGGATATTTCTAGCATAAACATCAGACCATGCTACTCTCCTAAGACTCATCAGAGAACAAATCATAGTCCCTAGAAGTAGATTTGAGCCCACCACAGTCTGGCCAGAAATTTTTCTTCCTTCATTATCAGCTGGTTCCCTGGTCACTGTGTTCCAGCTGTGCCAACCTCTCTGGCCTCCTTATTTCTCTACCTCCTCCCTTAGAGCTTCTGCAGTTGAATGATCCTCTCCACAAAGACTCCTGTCTCCAGTCCTTTCCTCTTTATAGAGTTTTACTCAGTTGTCAACTACTCAGTATAGCTTTCCATTATGTCCCTATTAATATCACCCAGGCCTGGGCCAACAGGTGGCATGGTGGTTGAGGTGCTGGATTCCCACGTGGTTTGAGTACCGGACCTAGAGGTTTAAAGCTCATGCCAGGCACATATGCATGAATGCCCCAAATCCCAACGAGGGACTGTGGCATGGCCATTCCTCCTGGGGAGTGATTTCTCGCTTTCTGTCTGTCTCTCTGTCTCTCCAGCAAGCACACGCACCCTATTGCAAAAGTCTCTCCAATATAATTAAATAAGTTAATTAATCAAATTAAATTAAATCATCCCTCCCACCAGATGCTACCCCAACATGACTTTTCTACTTGCCCTGCAGTGTAGAAATGGCTGAGACCCAAAATGAAAAATGCCTGGGGGCAAGCTTGGCCTTTCAGTTTCCCAGTTGCATGTTCTTGGTCTTGCTACTTCAGCCTCCATGAACTCAGTTTTCTCATGTATAAAATGGAGATATAATAATAAGGTAACAGCAAGGAAGGGATAGGTTCAAAATATATACATAAAGTTCTTGGAACATGGCCTGACACATGGTTCTCCATTAGAGTTAGTGATTATTATTACATAGCATTTACCATCCCTGGACATATGATATATTTATTAATTTCCTTATCACCCTGTCTCTTCTCACAGAATATTAGCTGTACCAGGTGTGGATTTTTGTCTGTTACTGCTGACTTCCCAAGGTCAAGAATGGGACCTGACTTATAACAGGTGCTCAGTAATATTTGCTGAATAAATAAATAAATGTTTGTTCACTAGTCTTCTCATTTTTAGGTATGGTTTTATTTACTTTATTATTGGGAAGAATGAAGCTAATAAAATCAACTTGTTCTGAGCACCATAATTCATGGGGCTGTACCCCATTGCCTGGTGTTTATTTCTACCAGTTCTAAAGTCCCCAGGTCTGTAGAAGAAACCCAAGTCTTTTCTGCTAAGTCCTTCACCCTCAGTCATTTTCCCAAGTTCTAGATCATCTTACTGAACTTTCCTTCTATCTTAGACCCCCCGTTTTGGACAAGAAATACCACATAGGTAGAGTCCCCAGAGGTCCTCAGACTTTAGACCCCCACTTTCACCCTACCAGTAGAAAGACAATCCAGTAAGACTCCTTCTTTCTATCTGGGGATGATGACCTCAGCCCGCATCTCCACTGCTAAGTTCAGGCCAGCCATAAAGACTAAACTAGTAGGCACTCCATATGTCCAATGGCAGCATACACTTTCACCCTGGCTAATACACAGGTGAGAAGGGTATTTTCAATCCTTGTGGAGGTCTCCATACAGAATCCTTACACATCTCTATGAGAGATGTCATTAGGACTAGTGAGGAGTGCATTCTGCTATCAGACCCTAAGTAGCTATTGCAACACAACTCTTTCTTGGTGGTCTTCTAGACACTGAAGTGCCTCCAAATTCTCAGAAACATGTGAATGATCCTCTCCACAAAGACTCCTGTCTCCAGTCCTTTCCTCTTTATAGAGTTTTACTCAGTTGTCAACTACTCAGTATAGCTTTCCATTATGTCCCTATTAATATCACCCAGGCCTGGGCCAACAGGTGGCATGGTGGTTGAGGTGCTGGATTCCCACGTGGTTTGAGTACCGGACCTAGAGGTTTAAAGCTCATGCCAGGCACATATGCATGAATGCCCCAAATCCCAACGAGGGACTGTGGCATGGCCATTCCTCCTGGGGAGTGATTTCTCGCTTTCTGTCTGTCTCTCTGTCTCTCCAATATAATTAAATAAGTTAATTAATCAAATTAAATTAAATCATCCCTCCCACCAGATGCTACCCCAACATGACTTTTCTACTTGCCCTGCAGTGTAGAAATGGCTGAGACCCAAAATGAAAAATGCCTGGGGGCAAGCTTGGCCTTTCAGTTTCCCAGTTGCATGTTCTTGGTCTTGCTACTTCAGCCTCCATGAACTCAGTTTTCTCATGTATAAAATGGAGATATAATAATAAGGTAACAGCAAGGAAGGGATAGGTTCAAAATATATACATAAAGTTCTTGGAACATGGCCTGACACATGGTTCTCCATTAGAGTTAGTGATTATTATTACATAGCATTTACCATCCCTGGACATATGATATATTTATTAATTTCCTTATCACCCTGTCTCTTCTCACAAAATATTAGCTATACCAGGTGTGGATTTTTGTCTGATACTGCTGACTTCCCAAGGTCAAGAATGGGACCTGACTTATAACAGGTGCTCAGTAATATTTGCTGAATAAATAAATAAATGTTTGTTCACTAGTCTTCTCATTTTTAGGTATGGTTTTATTTACTTTATTATTGGGAAGAATGAAGCTAATAAAATCAACTTGTTCTGAGCACCATAATTCATGGGGCTGTACCCCATTGCCTGGTGTTTATTTCTACCAGTTCTAAAGTCCCCAGGTCTGTAGAAGAAACCCAAGTCTTTTCTGCTAAGTCCTTCACCCTTAGTCATTTTCCCAAGTTCTAGATCATCTTACTGAACTTTCCTTCTATCTTAGACCCCCCGTTTTGGACAAGAAATACCACATAGGTAGAGTCCCCAGAGGTCCTCAGACTTTAGACCCCCACTTTCACCCTACCAGTAGAAAGACAATCCAGTAAGACTCCTTCTTTCTATCTGGGGATGATGACCTCAGCCCGCATCTCCACTGCTAAGTTCAGGCCAGCCATAAAGACTAAACTAGTAGGCACTCCATATGTCCAATGGCAGCATACACTTTCACCCTGGCTAATACACAGGTGAGAAGGGTATTTTCAATCCTTGTGGAGGTCTCCATACAGAATCCTTACACATCTCTATGAGAGATGTCATTAGGACTAGTGAGGAGTGCATTCTGCTATCAGACCCTAAGTAGCTATTGCAACACAACTCTTTCTTGGTGGTCTTCTAGACACTGAAGTGCCTCCAAATTCTCAGAAACATGTCATATAAAAGACTCTGTGGGGTAAATAAGTTCTGACACTTTGGTTATCTGGTCCAGTCACTTCCCAAATACCATTCCCCATGCCTGCAAATAGTTCAGGTAGCAGTGGACCTGCCCACCTGTTTATCCATTCTTGGAGCTGCCTCAAGTCATGGGTCAAGTCACTGAATGAGTTGGCAATCATCTTTATAATAATAAAAAAACGTTGACTTATGTATCTCTTCCATGATAGCAAAAGAGAGCACCCCACAGGGTCTTCATGCCACAATCTACTTCCAGTCTCAGCCAGTCTGGATCACAGCATATTTGCATACCTGGCATGTACAGGGAGGCCTTAGGATGCAAACCTGGTACCTTCCCATGTATTGAAGAGCATTGCATTACCAATGTGTCACTGTCTGGCAATCACCTTTGAGAATACTCACTGAGCATTTATACCATAACTAGTCTCCTCTGGTTGGTGGGATGGACTTGTGTACAGGGCAGAAACAATTTCCAGGTGTACAATTCCCTTCATTGGTATGCACTATGCCCTACATAATCCACTTAGGTGTCACAAAATTAAAACAAATGAAAATATTGCTTCAGATATACCCTTCTGGAACAATCCGTATCTTAAGGAACCACTACCCACATTCCCCTAAATTTCTTCTAAATATCATATTTTCAAGCCTCTTACGGTCATCTGCTCTGTCTATAGTCCCAGCAAACAATGAGTCTGAGCAAATGGGGCAAGAGGCTTAAGCCAGTCAGAATTTCAGATGGGAACCTGGACAAGGATGAAGGAACTTGACAGTGGTCTCATAAATAGCAACAACCATAGAAGGAGATGACATGTTTTTTTATAATCTGTTTATTTTATTTTGTGCATGTGAGCATGTATCTTTTCTTTAATGGCATGTTACAAAGGGGCTGCTCCACTCAGGAAAGTGTAGAAGGATTGTACAATTTCCAGGACTCCCTGAGAATAACATGAAAAGGGCCTATTTCCATGATTCTCCATTGCTGCTGCCTTCTTTTGGAAATTGGATACCATTTACTTATTTATCATTTTTGCACATCCCATTGCAACTTTCATGATTAAACTGCCTCAGGGTACAAGTACAAAATATGAAAGTTCAGTTAAAGTATATAAGACAGAACAGCAGCAGCTATCAGCTCATATTAAAATATCTACTGCTAAATGCCTCTTGTAAAATTATGTCATGAGCAGCATCCTGGAATCTCAGCCAGTGCCCAAGAAAAATTGAATTTCCACAGAAAACGCCTCAAAGTTGGGAACAGTCAGATGTTTAGCTTTGTGGTGTATGTACATTGCAGCAGTTATTTTATTTTTCATGATCTTGTGGTAAATTATGAAAATAGCTCATGTCCCATTTGGGACCTCTATTTCTTGGTCTACTATTTAACTAGACATTTGGTATCTACAAAAGCCACCAGGACAAATTCTTCAAGCTTAACTCATCTTCAGAAACATTCTCTCTCTCGGGAACCAGCAGTTGGCATAATGGCTATGTCGCTGGACTCCCACGTAGTCGACGGTGGTTCACGTCCCGGACCCAGTGCCTTAAAACTCATGCCAGGCACATGTGCATGCATGCCCAAGACCCCGAGAAGAGAATGGAGGAGAAGAGATTGAGGCGTGACCATCGCCCCTAGGGGGGTGATTTCTCACTTTCTGTCTCTATGTCTCTCTCTGTCTGTCTGGCAAGTGCACATGCCCTATAGTGAAAACTTCTCCAAAAGAAATAAATAAATAAAAAAGAAACATTCTCTCTCTCTCTCTCTCCTTTAAATAATACCAAATATTGAATACCTTAATTGTATAAGTTTCTGTACATTGAATAGCTACTGCCCAAACAGAGGGTGGTTAGGTGGCTGAGTAAGGCCCCATCCTGCCGTACTTATGAAAGGACACTAGTTTTGAAAATGGAGAACCACACCACTGTCCAATCTGATGTCTCTTGTTCGGGCTTTCCAATTCAGTCAGTGCCTCTCCCTAGCAGCCAGTCCTTTTGCCTTTGGGCAGAGAGAAAAGAAAGCAGTTCATTCCTTTCCATTTAATTCAAACCCTAGTCATCCAGAGAGAGAGGAGAAAAAAATAGAGAGATCATCTTCTGGTCTACCTCCTCTCCCAACCTCACCTCTTTTCTCTCTTGGGCCCTGCAGCCCAGATGTGATGAAGCCATCACCAAGCCAACTGACCAGCATGAGAAAAAAAAAAAAAAAAAAAGAACTCTCTGTGTGGAGAAACACTTAGAGCCAGTCCACAAAATGCCAGTCCCTTCTTACAGTGACAGATGCCTCCTCAGTCTTCTGTACCTTGAGGTGCTGGGTTTAGCTCCCAGGCCACAGGGTACCATGTCCACGGGAGGCAGGAGACTGGAGTGCCACTGAGTCCCAGCACAGTGTTCTGGGCACCACAGTGTGTGGCTACCCAGAACCAGGGAGCAAAGGACCCAGAGCCTCCCCGCAGGCATCCACAGAGTGTCTCTTATGACATTTTCAGATGTCAGAAAAGGCCACCAGGGAATTACTATGCCAGAATTACTATCTTGGATGTACGTCCCAAGGACAGAGTCATGTCATAATAAACTCTTAATCCTTCCCCATGGAAGTCCCACACCTATTAAGTACTTTTCATATCACAGCTGTGTGATTCAGACGAACTCTGAAAAGAGCCAAACTCATATTCCTTTGAAAAGTTGATTATTGGGCCAAACCCCAAAACAGAAGCTATAACTGCAGATGGATGCAAAGTTGGAGGCCCTTGAGGTAGAGGAGGAAGTCATGAAAAAAGAGAAGGAAGACAGGAAGAAAGGCTTCTAGCCACTGGTGTAGGTTAACACTCTTGGGGAGTGGCTTTTCCTGAGGAGTTCCAGAATTTCCGTATATTGTCCCCTCCTCTACATAAGTAACCATTTTAACATCTCTATATATGTCCGTGTCTAACCACCTCTACTTATCTCTAAAAATTTAATGAGTATGAGATGGTCCAGAATAAAAAGGGGGAAGAGGTGGAGGGTGAAAGTTATTTCAGTGGTTCCTTTAAAGTTATTTTTAATCAGGTGTTTATATAATGTAAGTATGGCCTATGGCTTTATGGGAGAAAAGTATAGATGAAAAAAGTAAGCAAAGATAGAATGGATAAATGATACACTCATGGTTGTTGACCGTTTGGTCCATATGTAATTAATTTTCCTCATTCTTCCTGTAATCAGAAAATCCACAATTATCTCTGCATTTGTAAAGGGCTCAAGTTTGGTGGTAGTAATAGATGATGCTGGAGAAAAGCAGACTGGTGAGTTGGTTCAGATGTCTACATAACAGAAACACAGTAATAAAAATGCCATCACCTTCGCATTGTAAGAAGATAAAATGCACTGCTCATCACGGATGAATGGTTAGTCTCTTTCTGTCCTCTAGCCACAATCAATTGCACATCATTAACAAGACACAAAATCTTTACTAATTAGCTTTTATGATTATATTGTTATTGCATTGAAGCTTTTAAAGCATTGGAAATCAAGGAGATAGGATACCCACAAGAGAGACTCATGGGGAAGGGGTGGGGGAAGAAAACCCGTCACTCACATTATCTTCAGAAATTTTCACTTTCTGTTACCATCTGTAATTTTCAATTCAATTCACTGTTAAGATTAATATTTTTAGTAAATGAGTGACAACTGTTGAAGAAAGGGAGCAGGATATTGAGCGTGCTTTCACACCAGGAAAGCTGAAAGAAATTCAGCTGTCGAAGTTATCTAACAAGAATAATTGTTCATTTTCCCTTTGCTTGAAATCTTCAAGGCTGTATTTTTTAAAATCTTACATATTCTTTCTTTTTTATTCTTCTCTAAAAATGGAATTTATTCAATTAAAAAGAAGTTAGGGGTCAGCAGGTAGCATTGTGTTTAAGGTGCTGAACCCCCCACATGGCTGACCTCAGTTCAAGTCATAGACCTGGCAACTTATTTTCTCACTTTTCCTCTCTCTCTCTCTCTCTCTCTCTCTCTCTCTGGTGTGTGTGTGTGTGTCTGTGAGTGTGTGTGTGTGTGTTTGTGTGTGTGTGTGTCTTCGTCACTCTCTGGTGAGCACATGCACCCTGTAACAAATTAAAAATAACAATAAATTTAAATAAATAATTCTAAAGCAAAATTAGACATTAGATCAGGTCAGTAGGTGGCATAGTGGTTAAAGCACTGGACTCCCATATGACCAAACACAGTTTGAGTCCTGGCCCCAGCAGCTTGAAAATCACACTGAATACATGTGCTTGCATGCCCCTAATCCCATGTCCATCCCTTCTAGGAGGTGATTTCTCACTTTCTCTCTCTCTCTTTGTCTCTCTGGTGAGCAAATGTGCCCTAGAGCAAACATCTCTTAAAAGAAAGAAAGAAAGAAAGAAAGAAAGAAAGAAAGAAAGAAAGAAAGAAAGAAAGAAAGAAAGAGAAAGAAAGAAAAAGAAAAAGAAAAAGAAAAAGAAAAAGAAAAAGAAAAAGAAAAAGAAAGAAATTAGATCTATACCTTATACCAGGAAACATTTCAAATCAATCAAAGATTTAAATGCAAAATACAAAGTAAATCATTATTTGAAGAAACTGTAGCAGGGAGCCAGATGGTGGTGTAGTGGTAATACAACTGCACACACATGGGACGGTCCTGGGTTCATGTCCTGGGACTGCCCTGAAGACACCTGGAATGCACATGTGTGTGCCATAATCTGGATTGGCTGAGGCTGGGAGTGGATCACAACATGAAGACACTATTGGGGGTGATTACTTCCCTCTCTCTGTCCCTGTCTCTCTCTCTCTTCTCATATCTCACTGTGAAAAAATAAATGAATAAGTAAATATACTTTAAAAGAAGAAACTATGAAAGTTCTTATTACATCAGAGTGGGAAAGTTGTTTTGAAACCATCATATAGGACCAAACCCAAAAGCCATCAAAGAAAAATTAGATAAATTCAGCTACATTGCTTTTTTTTTTTTTTTTTTTGGAGAGGTTTTTGCTATAGGGTGCGTGCACTCACCAGACAGACAGAGAGACATAAAGTGAGAAATCACCCCCCCAAGGGGGATGGCCACGCCGCAATCCCTTCTCCATTCTCCTCTCGGGATCTTGGGCACGCATGCACACTCGCCCAGCATGAGTTTAAGCCACCAGGTCTGGGACTCAAACTGCAGTCGACTATGTGGGAGTCCAGCGACACAGCAACATAGCCATTACGCTAACTGCTGGTCCCAGATACATTGCTTTTTAAATCTGTATGACAAACTAATGTATACAGAACAAAACTACCATAAGCAAAATTTAAAAATAAATAATAAACTAGAAAAATATATTTGCAATTCATATCATAGACCAACGCCTGCTACTGCAAATATGTAAAGAGCTGCTATAAATCAGAATGACAGAGTCCAACAGACCAATAGAGAAACAGGCAAAGGATATGAATAATATTTCACAGAAAAGAGTATTCAGAGGGTCCTAAAATATGAAAATAAGCACAACACACTTATAATAAGGTAAACGCAAATTAAATCTTTTTAAAGTTTGTTTATTGTATTCATAACAGCACATGTGCACACACCAGAGAGAAAGAGAATTCCTCTCTACAGGGTCTCATCACATTGCTATTCCTTTTATTTTTTATTCTGCAGAGTTAGTTTATTTTATTTCTTTTTTTTTTAATTTGATGAGAGTGATTGGAGAGAGAGAGAGAGAGAGAAGAGAGAGGGAAAGTGAGAAAGTAAGCCACCAGGTCTGGGACTTGAACTGTGGTCGGGCATGTGGGAGTCCATTGCCCTTAACCACCATGCCACCTGCTGGCCCCCTTTTCCTTTTTTTTAAATAAATAAAAAATTATTATAGCTAGTTATCTAATTTTATTATTATTATTATTATTATTATTGTTACTCAATTAGACCAAAGAGAGAGAGGCAGAAAAAGGGAGAGTGAGAAAGCAAGCCACCAGGTCTGGAACTTGAACTGCAGTGGGCCATTTGGGAGTCCAATGCCTTAACCACCATGCCACCTGCAAGCCCCACTGCTATTTCTTTTCACTAGCCCTGTAGCTCATCAGTATTTTGGGCATGCATGCAAATGCCCAGCATGTTTCCTGGTTGACCAGGGGATCTGAACCTGTGGTCAGTCAAGTGACTTGCAATATTGCAGTTTAGTTTGCAACCAACTACAGCTGGGATACAAATGCAAATTATACCATTGAAATGCCACTTTTTGATGATCAGATTGGCAAATGTCAGAAAATTTGACAACAGATTGTTTTGATGATGGAGTGAGAAACAGGCTCTCTCCCATTGCTTGTGGGAGTATAAATTAGTACAGTCTCCTGAGGCTATTCGGCAGTTTCTAACAAAATGACACGTCCAATCTTTCTGAACCAGCAATTCTACTGCTAGGGATTTCTCCTATAGGTACATTTGTGTGAAGAGACTTATTCAAAAGTTATTCATCCTGGCATCGTTTTTAGAAGCAAATGCTAAAAAACAACCAAAGCCTCTCAGTAGGCAACTGGTTATATTATGAGACATGAATTCATTGGAATATTATAATTCTGTGAAGTAAAAATGAGGTTGTTCTTTGTGTACTGATTTGGAAAACCTCTCAGATACACCGTTAAGATTGTAAAAAGCAATAGATATACATACCTTTTGCTTGAAGGGAAGAAGAAAAGAACATAGACATGTATTTGTTGTTTAAAAGAGGTAAATCATGATTGACAGTTCTTAGAAAATCAACTGCCTATTCTAAAAGCTCCAAATGGTCCAGAACTTCTCCTGTTTCTATGAGTTTTCCTTTTGGTTTGATCAATCTGTGTAAGAATAAGTATATATTTTCAAAGTTGTATTTAGTAATTCCCTGCTAGGGCTTTAAATTTGTCACCATTGATTTGTCTTTGTCTTTAAACCTCACTCCCTAAAAGATGATATTGTATCCATTTTACAGAGGCAAAACTGTGACCCAGAGGTAGTAAGTATCTTGCTCAAGACCATGTGACTAAGAAACTGCAAAGCCAGGCGCCACCTTTGTAGCATGGTAGTTGAGGCAGCTGGGTCCTACATGGCTGACAGCATGGCTTGAGTCCTGAACCCGGCAGCTTGAGAAATACTCTGGATGTTGGGAACCAGCAGTTAGCATAATGGCTATGTTGGTGGACTCCCACGTAGTCGACCATGGTTCGCGTCCCGGACCCGCTGGCTTGGAATTCACGCCGGGCGCGTGTGCGTGCGTGCCTAAGATCCCGAGAGGAGAATGGAGAAGGGATTGCGGCGTGACTATCCCCTCTGGGGGGGTGGTGATTTCTCGCTTTCTTCTCTATATCTCTCTCTGTCTGTCTGGCGAGTGCACGCGCCCTATAGCAAAAACCTCCCCCCCCCCCAAAAAAAAAGAGAAATACTCTGGACGTGTATGCATGCATGCCCAAAATCCTGAGAGGAGAATGGAGAAGAGGGCATTGAGGTATGGTCAGTTCCCCTTGGGGATGCTTTCTCTCTCTCTCTCTCTCTCTCTCTCTCTCTCTTTCTCTGTCAAGCATAGGCATCCTGTGGCAAATTAAAAATTTAAAAAAATAGAAAGAAATTGCAAAAACCAGTATTTGAACCTAGATCTGTCTGGATCAAAGCTTGTAGGCTTCCTGCTCAGCTACATTTGCCTAGCTTAGAGGACTTCTTATGAACTGACAGGATAGAGTTTTCTCCTCTAGCCATGCATCAGAGTCAACCACATACTTTACAGTGTCCTAGGTCCCATGCCAGATCTGTTGAACCTCCCCCAAGGAAACAGAGCTTTGTATGTAGCATTTTAGAGACCCTGGGATCAGCGTGGTCCACAGAGGTTCAGAAACACTGCCACACAATGTCATATTCTCTTGACACATAAACTCATTTAATAGTCAGACAACTATGTGGAGCTGCTTCTGTTAACAACCCATTTCACAGATGCACAAGTTTAGGCCTAGAGAGAGGTTAAGTACTTCGCTCAGGTCATGCAATAGAAAAGGGAAGCAGGGGTTGAGATTTAAACCTAGGTAATCTGGCCCTATGCACCGGGGTATTGTTGTAGGGATATTCTGTGTTCAAATGGACCAACTGGTCCCTTCTTGTTACTCATAAGGATGTCAAAGGTCAAAGAGGTGCTGTGGGGCCAGTAGGTCATATGGTGGTTGAGGTGCAGGACGTCCACATGGATGACCATGGTTTGAGTCCAGGATCTAATGGCTTGCTTTCTCACTTTCTCTGTGTGTGTGTGTGTGTCTCTCTCTCTCTGGTGAGTACACATGTCCTATAGCAAATTAAAATAATAATACCACTAAATAAAAATGAAATAATTATTTACATTTAAACAAAAAAGAAAAGGTGCTTGTGACTGGCTGGCACTCTGTGCACGATCTTGGTAGTTTAAACTCTTAACCAAGTCCCCTGCTTCCCTCTAGGTTCATCGCTGCAAATCAAGTCATCATTTGGAATTGTTCGGACCTAAGTTAGGAAAGATTACACTTGTTAGAAAGAAATGGGAAAGAAAGGGCAACTGAGAATCCATTTGCCCTGGCTTTTAAAGTTGTCTTATGTGGATGGATCAGTTTACAGATATTTTTATAGCAACATCCTTCTTCCTTTTTCCCTCTGTGTTTGATGGGGAGCTTACCAAACATCGATACTGAGTTATTTTCCTTTATTGCTGCCACAAAACTGCCCTTAATAAGAAATGAAAGAAAGAAGAATGGGAGCTTATAGTCTCTCCACTCTATTTCTTCAAGAAAACCTCATAATCAAAGTTTTAGGGCTTTAAAATTATTTTTAGAGAAAATGCTTCCCGGTCATGAGTGGCAGTGTTACAGGCACTGTATTGACTTGCATATTTCTCTCCCTCCATAACAAGCATTTTGTCCTTGGTGGCCGCTGTCAAATGGGCACAATCTTGGAAGCAGCTCAGATGTGGATTTAATCTTATTTCTGCTGCTTATTAGCAATGAGACCTGAAGCTCATGTCTCTTAACTTTTCTAGGCCTTGTTAACTTCCCTTCCTTGGTGTCAAATAATATCTACTAGGGCCAGCCTTGTGGCCTACTGGGTGCATCCCACCCACACAGCCGGCTGCAATTCTAATCCGAGCCCCAGCAGCTTGAAAAACATGCTGTGTGCAGTGCACAGGTGCCCCAAATCCAGACAAGATGGAGAAATGGAAGCGAAGAGATTGTGGAATGACCACATCCCACTTTGGGATGCTTGCTTCCTCTCCCTCTCTCTGTGTCTCTGTCTCTCCTGAGTAAGTGCATGTGCCCTCTAGCAACAAATAATAATAATAATATCTACTAGACAGACCTCTGAGGCAGTTTGTTGTGCTGCCACATGTAAAAGTACTCACAAAAATGGAGTGTACATGCTAGGTTCCCCTTAAATCTCAGATCCTCTGCCTCCTTTTCCTCTCAATGAGTGGCCCCATTTCCATTCTCTGAACATCTCAGGATTCAGTGTAGAATCCTCCATAGGGTAACCCTCAAAGTGTTTAAAGACAGCCACATTCTCCCTCAGATCTTCTTTGCTACAGTTTTCTAGAGTTATTGACTTTTCTACATATGATAATTCTCAGTCTCTACTATTTAACCTGTCTCTCCACTAATTTGCTCAAACTGGTTTATGTATTTAGACATGACCTAAGGTACTGGTTAATTTATTGAAAGAAGTATATTACAGGTAATGGTACATTAGTGCAGAGAGAGAGAATTAACATTCTTCTTGTGCATATGTATCCTCTGGGAGTCATTCGCTCTCTGAAGGATGGTCCCAGATGCCTGGGGTTTGAATGTAAGAGGATGAATTGATTCACCTGTGAGGCAATATGGGTTAAGGCCATAAGAAACTCTACTGGCATTGACTAGAGGCTCCTTTAAACAACCATCAGGCATTTGTCTAGTGGCTGTCTAGTCTGTCTGTCATTGCTCTAGAAAGAGGGCAGAGAAATCAAAGTCACTGAATAATATCTTGGCTGAGCACACTTTAATGACGACTTCTGTCCTGCCTGCCTCATAATAACAGGACCAGGAATTAGTCAAGTTCTCCACCTTCTTGTTGTGCACACAACTTGAGAAGAGTTGGTAGCTGGTAAAGAGACACTGGCTTGGAGGTCAGAATCGACCCAAGCCCTTTAACTCACACCCTAAGTTTTTTCTTGACAAGTTCTCATCTTCCTAATTGAGATCATGTGCTACATCTTTTTCTCCCCATCCATGGGAGATTCTATGAGACTAAACACTTGCATCACTTCAAATTGTTCAGAAGAAAATCATTTCGTGAAGTATTGTTAGTGTTGCTGTTTTCGTTATCTGTTTCGGAGGAGTGTTATGACTTAGGAATGTTTATGAAGTGTTCAGCAGGCTGGGATGAAGTAGGCAGACTAAATGTGAATGATTCTTTAAGTAATTGAGCCTTGCTGAAAGCTGTACTTTATCAAAGAAATGTTTAGACCAAAATAAGCATGGCTCTGTCTCCTTGTTTTTCTGTCTGTCCATCTGTCTGAAGAGGAGGAACATATAGAGGGAATCTGACAAGTTTCAACGAGAAAGGAAAACCTGCTCAAGCAGGGAGCTGTTTCACTGAAATCTGTGCTTGGTTTCTTCCCAGTGATATCATTTCTCCTGGGCTTTGCAGCTGAATTTGCAGGGACATATCCTCAGACTTATTAGGTGCACCAATTCATCTGCTTCTAGAATGAACCGCCTTTTAGAAGGGGGAAATAGAATAAACTGTGGGAGCCAGGGAGAGGAAAGTAAGAGATCCAGCCATCTTCCCAAGATATTTTGCACCCAACTTAAGGTTTTCCAGAATGAACTAGTGGAATGCAGAATACTCTGGTGAAACTGTGACAGAAGGGACTCTAATTTAGAAAACCTATTACGCCGCCCTCCATTGTGAAGTATAATCTCACACTCTCATGCTCTGCCTCTCGGAGATGTTAGAAAATAAACAAAGACAGCCAGCTCTGTGACACAGTGGTAACACGCTAATCAAGCAATGATGGATCTGCGTGAAAGATCACAGGTTCAGTTCCCAAGATGATCCATACACACCAGGCATGCACACTCATGATCCTGGCTAGTTTGTGGTAGGAATAACAGTATGAGGCCCTGTTGAGGGTGATTCTCTCTCTCTCTCTCTCCCTGTTCATCATTCTAAATAAGTAATAAAGAATAGGACCACAACATCACCTCCGTGTTTGTATGCGTAGTACTTTGGTTAACATGTTACCAAAGGGACCAGCAGTTATTGTAATGGCTATGTCGCTGGACTCCCTTATAGCCGACCGCGGTTCAAGTCCCGGACCCGGTGGCTTAAACTCATGCTGGGCACATGTGTGTGCGTGACCAAGATCCTGAGAGGAGAATGGAGAAGGGATTGCCGCATGGCCATTTCCCCTGGGGGGCGGGGGGTGTCTCGCTTTCTGCCTTTCTGGCGAGTGCATGCACCCTATAGCAAAAATCCTCTCAAAAAAAAAAAAATGTTAGCAGATAGGCTAGCACATTTTTCCAAAACCAAGAAGCCCAAGTTACCTTTTGTAATACTTTTTGCATTATGAATTTCTGCATATCAGTCATCAGAGAAGGTACTATTTCATGGACCACCAGTTTCTATAATATATGGTAGTTTACCTTTAATGAGTGACTGATCATTTTTTATAAATATGTATTCAGCATTTCAAATACGTTGAATTCTGCTCAGAAGAAAACTCTGTTTTTAAATTGTTACACGCTTTTTACTGGGGAAAAGGATAAGTCTACCCTGGGTCATGTCCAATGTGGAGGACCAAACTGCTATTGCAGAAATGCTCCGAAGTCTCCAGGTTGCATCATTCAGTGCAACTCTGCCTTCTCCCTAAGACTGGGTTTACATTTTTTTTTTCTCCTTGGGTCCTTCTCACCCATCAGCAGAAGGTGCTGTCATCACATAAGTACTGCCTGGCCTTTCCAGAGACACAGAATGACCCTATACCCCAGGAGAAGTTACCTTATAGTATTTCCCTTTGTGAGAAATGTTTTCCAGTCTTCTGGATGAGAAAGCATAAGGGAGGTGCAAACTGTTATAACATTGAATTATCGTTTTCCTTTTCAATTAGCACCAGCTGCTGTCACCTTATGTGACCCAAACTGAAAAAGGATTAGCATCAACAGGCTTTTATTCCAACACAGCAGTTATCAACATAAGTATGAGCTGTCAGGATCCCTGCTTCAGGCTCCAGAACTCTCCAGCCGCTCAGAATGGCGTGAAACTGCAGTTGGGATGCTGTAGCCAGCAAGAAACGTATACTGTTCCTTGGAGAAATGGGAGCTCTCCAGGCATGAGCTGGCTGCAGTTGAGTATGATGCAGGACCAAGGCTGAAGGAATTGAAGAGACTTGAGACTTGTGCTTCTCTCTTCATTGCTACTCATCTTTGTGGCAGGAAAAAGTCTTCTTCCCTCAAATCTTTATTACTTAAAGCACTTGAAGGCAGCACACTTTTTGAGGCACAAAACTGAATGGACTGTCATCGTATGCAAAAAAAAAATCCAACTGATTGGTATTCATGCTTTTCCAGTACCCACCCAATAGAAACAAGATACTGCTAAAGTAGTTGTTAGAATATTCTGTCAAATGAAAACCTCTTTTTTTTGGGGGGGGGAGGTTTTTGCTATTGGGCGCGTGCGCTCGCCAGACAGACAGAGAGACAGAAAGCGAGAAATCACCCCCCAAGGGGGATGGCCATACCGCAATCCCTTCTCCTCCATTGTCCTCTCGGGATCTTGGGCACGCACGCACGCACACACGCCCAGCATGAGTTTAAGCCACCAGGTCCGGGACTCAAACCACGGTCGACTACGTAGGAGTCCAGTGACATAGCCATTACACTAACTGCTGGTCCCAAAAACCTCTATTAATTGATATAACTATGCTTCACTGGGCAGAGTGAAAATCGAGGTTCATAATGGTGACAGAGACTCAATGAAAAATTCTGGAATGTCGAATCATCAGAGAAAGATTAAAGTACATTCAATGTTGTTTTAGTGTTAAGTGTATTTTATTGTATGTCTTGCAAATTGGTAATGCATACCTAGTATTTTTTATAATACTGTATTAAACAGAGTGTTTGACATGACATCCCATTTCCTAACAGAGCAGGGTAGTGGAAGCTTCTTGTTACAAATAGTGGTTATTCTGCTCAAGGCAGAGTTAGGTCATTCCTATTTTTTATAGCGAACCTAATAGGTATGAGTTGGAATCTGCCCCCTTTTTCTTTTTAATTGGGCATTCACTTTATAGATTTAAATAGGCTAGGTACATTTTAGAGGGAGGTATTGTAACTAGTCGTGTCCTTAGCCAGAGCACTCTCTGCTCCTAAATTTCTCAAAGTATAGCATTGTCTTTGGCTAATGGGATTAAAGAGAACAGAATGATGGGATCTCTTTTATTGCTCTAATATCTCTATCAGTTTCTTTCGAACAGCCCCCAGCTGCTCAATGTACTTTGAATTCCAATATGATCCTCTTATGAGTCTTTTATTTTTTTAGGCCTGAAGAAGGCCAAAGAGTTAATTTGGAATTGAAATGCTTCTGTTCTTTTCCCTAAAAAAGAGAAGCAGTAAGTCCTTTAAGTAGGTGAGGGGATTTAGAGTAGGGAGATAATGATTTTAAGTTTTAAAGGAAACCCAAAGGAAAACTGACCTCATTTTATTGGCAGAAGATTACACTGTGTATTTATAGTTTGTGCTATTGACTTCCTGTAGAGAAAAACTAAAAATATATTGTAAAATGCTAGCATTTTTAAAAAGGAATGGGTGACATTCTCATCCAGGTGGATTTCATTTGACTAATTAAATAATGGTGCCAATGCCACTGAAGATTTTGTTGAAAAAGAAAAAGTTGTTTTGTTTTGTTTTGTTTTTCACATTCTTTAATTTGGGCTCCTTACATTAATCTTTTATTGTCTTCCTGGGTATTGTTCTTTCTTTTTCCTCAAATCCCTTTTTCCTATCTAGATATGGATGGAAAACAAGCAAATCTAAAATTTAAAAAGGCTTTCTTCTCCCATTTCTAACCCACAAGCCCCATGCTACCATAGGGCAGAGATTTCAGAAGAAACAATGAATGTTGGGTACCAATACTATGTCTGCCCTGTTTCTTCTGCCTTGCTCTCATCATTCACAAAGCCTTGAGGATCTCTTGGAACCACACCTAGCTATAGGACAAGATTCCAATTCTATTATAAGAGACTTCTGTGCCTGAAGTAACAAAGAAAGTATACCATAACGAGAAATCTCTTTTCAACAATTGAAGGAAGTGAAGGAAAAGAGGAAATGATAAGGGAAAATTAGGAGAAAGAAGTGAAGAAAGGTTTCTTCCAAATCTTCCAAAGGTTACCCAACCCCTTTGCTAGTGCTGAAGTCGATTCTGTTTTGTTGCAGAGCCATCTGTTCAAATTCTAAGTGCCATGTTTCAGTCAAATGAGAATACCATCTTGATAAGTCAAATGGATTAACCTTCTTTATTAAAAAAATCTGTTTTCGTCAACCCTGAAAACAATTTTTCTCTTGTATTTCATACTTAAGGCTATCACCTTTAACCCTGTCTGTTTAATACATCTTTAACATCTTTCACCATCCAAAGTTAGAACTTTTCCTTGAAATTTGTCAGAAGTGCATATACAAGCAAAAACTAGAGAAACATATGTGAGCGATTAGAGGAGAGCATACACTTGCCTACCTTTTGACTGAAATCGCTATTTAGTTCCTCTATGTGTGAACCTCCATTTATAGGTGCATATATTCTATGTGTATATTGGGTCATTGGAAAAGTCATGACGTATTTTTCTATGTTTTTCTATGCAAAAATGCATCCTGACTTTTCAAACAACCCAATATAAAATATATATTATATCCTATCATATATATATAAAGACTAATAATTCATTATATATGTATACACACACACACACACACACATATAATGAATTATTAGTCTTTGAAAAGCTTTCCATCATTGGTTTCTTAGAAAATAATAAAGTAGTTCAGTAACTGGATTTAATTTATGACCAAATTGCAGTCAAACTTAAGGTCACAATGAATAGGTAAAGGTGCCCATCTAAAGTGAAAGTTGTCACCCTAGCCATTTTCATCCAGATCTAAAATGCAGCAATGAATTCTCCACCTTCCCCATTCTAGTACCCACATAGATCTGCTCCCTGGCCGTGCCTCATGAGCATGTTTGCTTAGTTCTCTGCACATTCACAGCTATCTATAAAGAGAAAAATTCTTTCCTAGACCAGACGCTAAAATTCTAACACCATGTGCTTCTGCTCAGCCAGAAAGCACAAATCAGGATGAAAACATATTACATGTCTTTATTAGCATCATAAAGAACGGCTATTTAAAAAAGGCGCAACATTCAGACATTATTTTGAAGTTATTGGACAAATTTGTAATTAAAATCTTCTTTGAAACCCTTGATATTTCTTTACCTTACAAGGGAATTTCTAATATCTTTTCTCAGGCTACCCTCCCCCACCTAACTAGAGTGTTAAGGGTGAATTTGATAATGTCTCTAAAAGTGTTTTATGTTTATCAGAATCTAGTACTAAAAAAAAAATTGAAGCTATTTGGATTGATGTTATCAGTGATTAAGGAGAAAATCAACCAGTTTTTAAAAGCAATTTAACACTTTCAGACCTTTAAGGTGTCATTTAGTGCCCTGTAAAAGGTAATTTACTAAATGGTACTTTTGTAACTTAAAAGAATTAATGACCACCAAAAGTGAGCAAATTATTTTCTTTTTAGTTTTAGGGTCAGACCTATAGACTTCTTTGAGGTCATTCACCTTTCAAAGGGATTTGATTTCATGTCATTTCAGCAACTTTAAAAAAATGCCATCCTGAGAGCAAAAGAAGGCCTGGGGCTTTTGATTTATCTGTTGTACATTTTCAACACATCTACAGAAGGAATAAGAAAATAGATTTTTTTTAAATTTTAACCTGAATTGAATCTTTCCTTCTCCAATTGCCATTTTAAAATCAACGAAATCATTAAACCTTTCTTGCAGAAGCATTGCAGCTCTTTAAGTCAAATTATAATCATAATAATAGCAAATATCTAACTTTCAAATAACATTTTAAACTGTTTTTTTTTCAAGGTTTTCACCATAGATCATGAGCACTCACCAAAGAGAAAGAGAGAAGACAGTGAGAGCGAGAGTGAGAAACTACCCCCCTCCCAGGGACGGGGTGACCTCACCACACTCCCTTCTCTTCCATTCTCCTCTCAGGATTTTGGGCGGCTAAGCACAAATGGCGTGCATGATTTTCAAGCCCCTGTTCAAGGTCTCAAACCATGGCAAATCTTGTAGGAGTCCAGCACCTTACACACTAAATCACCTACTGGACCCAAACATTTTAAACTTCAAAATGCTTTCACAGCCCACTATCTCAAGGTGTCAGTTAGCTATGAAGAGTTTTGCTTTTCTTTTTCTTTTTCTTTTTTTTTTTTTTTTTCTTTTGGAGAGGTTTTTGCTATAAGGCACGTGCGCCAGAAAGAGAGGGACAGAGAGACAGAAAGAGAGACATCACCCCTTGGGGAGGATGGCCACACCGCAATCCCTTCTCTCCATTCTCCTCTCGGGATCTTGGGCACACATGCACATGTGCCTGGCATGAATTTAAGCCACCAGGTCTGGGACTCAAACTGAGATCAACTACATGGCAGTCCAGTGATGTAGCCATTATGCCATCTGCTTGTCCCAAAGAACTTCTCATTCCTTTTCTTTTGTTTAATGAGAAAACATTTCAGCTGGACATGAAAACTCTTATCTCTCACTGTGGTGATACTGGCATGGTTTAATGAAAGAGGCTGGGGTCATTGTCTCTGATGATTAAAACCGTATAATTAGACATACAACTAAATTTACTCCTAGCCAGATTCTTGGAGGCCAGAGGGGGAAAAGGCCCTATTCCTTCTCATTTACCAGAAGAACATCTTGCCTTTCCATCAATATTAATTCTATATTTGTAAGGCATGTGTTGGAATTGTAGTCAAATACATATAGTCCAGAGGAATATAGTCCTCTCCTGAATATCCTGTGGTGTGGTTTGATTTGCACAAGTTTATTTATTATCCTCTCAGTTTTGTATTAATTCCATGTATATGAGTTCTTCCAACTTGACAGAAAACGCTTCAAAGACAAGACATTCTTTATTGGATCGATTTTTGTATTCTCCACAGGGAGTATTACATATAGGACATCTCAAACAGTTTCAATTGATTCATGACTGACCATTTTCAGCTTAAAGATAGTAGATCCCAACTTGAGCGTGGATCAGAATCACCTGGAAGGCTTCAGAATGCTGCAGCAGTAATGCAACTGGACCCCAGGACCCACAAGGGAAGGTTCAAGTCTGGCACCTCCCTGTACATGCCAGGCTCACATGCACATACCCATTGTCTGGACTGGCAGAACCTGGGATGGATCGTGGTGTGAATGGTACTGTCTCTCTCTCTCTCTCTTTCTCTCTCTTCTCCATCTATGTTTCTCTCGTAAGATATTTTAAAAATAAATAAACTTAGGAGCCAGCAGGTGGTGTGGTGGTTAAAGCACTGAACTCCCACATGGCCCACAGGGTTCAAGTCCTGGACCTGGCAGCTTGAAATATACACCAGCCGCATATGCATGATTTAATTTTAATTTTCATTAAAATCTCAGGAGGAGAACAGAGGAAAAGGAATTTCAGCATGGCCATTTCCCTGTAGAGGGTGATTTTTTCACTTTCCCTCTCACTATCTCTCTCTCTTTGACTGGTGGGTGCACGTACCCAATATCAAAAACATAAATAAGTAAATAATAAACTTATATCCACACACATACACACACACACACACATACACACACAGAGAGAGTTCTGCCCCACCCTCAGAGTTTTTAAAGTAGTAGGTATGGAGTGGGGGTGATCATTTTCATTTCTAATGAGTTCCTATGTGATGCCAATACTGCTAATCTTGAGACCACACTTTGAGAATTATTGCATTAGATAAATGTTTAAAGTCTCCTCCAAATTTTATTTGATGATATTTAAGATTTTGACCCATTTTAAATTGGGAATCAAATGCACAAAACAGCAGTATTTATAGAAACAAATACAGTCAAGGAACTTAGTGCTAAACCCACAAGTTAAAAGACCTAAAAGAAATCAAGCTGAGCTTCAAATATATCAGGCTATGAATGAATAACTCTAACTGATTAATGATAATAATAATTTTCTAAATGAGGCTGTATCCCACATCATTAGCACAGTTATTACCCAACTTATGAATGGATCATATTCCACAGTTTATGTGGAATCTGTTGTTTAGGACTCAAAATGTGTTTTGCTAAGAGGGAATGTGATAAGTAATGGTAGCAAATGACTCCCTAACCCATAATTCGCCTAACGATAGTTTTAATAGGACCCTGTGTCCTAATACTATATTTCTAAGGGAAGGGCCTGAAGATTTCCAGCTATCTGTCACCCCAACTGAAAAAGGGTGCCCTGACAGAAGAGCAGGGAGGAAGGAGATGGGAAGTTATGTTTCAGACATTCTGATTTTCTTTGACACATCCAGGCAGTGCCCACTGTCCGGGGTTATGGGAGTATCTTACATATCCCCACATCTGCTGAAGCTGCCTCACAGATCCCCTTCACCCTTCTTTACCAAGCCAGACAGGGACTGACGGGGTCAATTAGTATAGCACTGTGGGACCAAAGAAATTAGGGAGAACTGTATGCCACGAGGTATAAACTACTGGGGATACTTTTGATTTCCCTTTTCATAAATATTGAGTCATAGAAAAGTTGTGATGCAATTTTGCATAGAAAAAACAGGAAAAAAAAAAAGCATGACTTTTCTGACAACCCAATGCTTTTTGTGTGTTTGTTTGCTTCTAAAGGCCTAGCAATGGACAGGCCTGCTTAGTTACCTCGGCCACTACGACTTAGAGCTTTGCCCTCTCCCACTTTCTACAGGCTTCCTACTATTTCCAGCTATCTGTCACCCCAACTGAAAAAGGGTGCCCTGACAGAAGAGCAGGGAGGAAGGAGATGGGAAGTTATGTTTCAGACATTCTGAATTTTCTTTGACACATCCAGGCAGTGCCCACTGTCCGGGGTTATGGGAGTATCTTACATATCCCCACATCTGCTGAAGCTGCCTCACAGATCCCCTTCACCCTTCTTTACCAAGCCAGACAGGGACTGACGGGGTCAATTAGTATAGCACTGTGGGACCAAAGAAATTAGGGAGAACTGTATGCCACGAGGTATAAACTACTGGGGATACTTTTGATTTCCCTTTTCATAAATATTGAGTTATAGAAAAGTTGTGATGCAATTTTGCATAGAAAAAACAGGAAAAAAAAAAAAGCATGACTTTTCTGACAACCCAATGCTTTTTGTGTGTTTGTTTGCTTCTAAAGGCCTAGCAATGGACAGGCCTGCTTAGTTACCTCGGCCACTACGACTTAGAGCTTTGCCCTCTCCCACTTTCTACAGGCTTCCTACTATCCCGGTACCCTTCCATTTTCTTATTATTACTCAGTTACACAGGACTCACAGGTGATAAAGATGGTGTGTGGGGTACTCATTCATCATTGGGAAGCTGGCCATGGAGAAAAGGAGCAGCTGATTTCATATCAAGAGAAACCCCAAACACCTGGAACTGAGCGGGTGTTGCATGTTGAGACAGAGAAGAATGGGGATAGGCAATTGAGAAAATGGACCCAAGTCAGGACCAGAAAACTAGAGGTCAGACCGAAAGAGCTGCAATAGGTCAGTGAGTTACCATCAGCCTTGTAACCCTGCGTCATTGCATGTACCACCGCAGAGCCGGTGCTGCAGCCCCATGACAGTGGGGGTTGCTATCATTTTAGGGTAAGGGAACTGAGTAAGAAGAAAGCAATTATCACCAGAATATCAGAAAGAAAAAGTCCAGGCATGGTAGCAAAGCAGTAAAACAAATCCACAATGCTGAGGTCACATGGGAAGGTGCTGGGTTCTCATCCTGAGGTCTCTCTATACACAGTGGCTATGCACGTGTGTCCATGAGCCTCGCCGGCTGAGGTTGAAGGTAGACTGTGGCATGAAGACCCTCTTGGGGATGCCTCTATCTCTCTCTCATGCAGAAAAAAAATAAATAAATTTTATGACTTTCTCTTTTTTTCATTAAAGCACCCCACCCCCATGGGAGATGGTCACATTGCAACCCCTTCTTCATTTCTCCCTTTGGGATTTTGGGTATGCACATGCACACACACACACAAACACACACACACACACAGAGAGCAAGTTTTAAAAGCAGCCTGGTCTGGGACTTGAATCTCATGGTCAGCCATGTGAGATCCAGCTGCCCTAACTACCATGCCACCAGCTGATTCCTAAAACTTTTTTTTTTTTTTAATAATAAAGAAAGAAAAAGTAATTCCTATCATCACCTTCCAGGTATTTTGGGCGGTGAACCAGAACAGCTCTTCTGAGTTGGCCGTTAGTGAAACGGAAAATTCCTGAGTAAACACGCACACAAACACATGCATGCAGTGAAATGCCTGAATGGATTTCATTGATTCCAAGTCATACTTTCCTACACCTGATTTTCACATAGAATTATAAACAGTTTTAGCCCCAGTACTCTGAGAAATAGGCACCAAGAGGGAAATAACCATGCAACAATTTCACTAGGGGAAACTCCTATGAGAGAAAATGGGGCAGAAGCCAGAAAGCGTCTGGGGAGTGTTCATGCTGCCATGCATGGCTGACCCCCAGGGGAGGGGTGTGGTGGAAACATACTGAATACAGTCTAAAAAATCTTCAGAAAGACAGTAAGTCCTGGAGTCAACCTTGACCACCAGAGTTGCACTGTTTCCCAGGAATGGGCAGTCTGCCTTGGAATCCCTGCCATGGAACAGCCTTTGAGAAGCTGGCCTTGGAGGAAATGAGCAGATGATTTCAGCTAGGGTCCTGGGCCAGCTATGCCTGTTGCAGCTGGAATTCTATCAGGGGTGTGTCCTCCATATAGGTCAATAGCCAAAGTGACTTGAGATGAATGTAAGTTTGGCTTTGCAATGGGGATAATATAATAATGGTTACTAAAATAAAGTGTAAAAACAAATCAAAAACTAAAACCTACTTCATTATTTTACTAGTTAGAAAGTATAATGTAGGTCATTAAAATCTGCCATGATTCAATTTTTTTTTTTTTAGTTGGTTCGTTGGTTTTAATTTCTTCAGAGAGAGAGAAACTCCCAACAGGGTCTTCATGCCTCAGTCTACCCACCCTCAACCAGCTCAGCCAGCCAGAAACAGGGCATACATGCATGCACATTGTTTTCAGGGATGCCTTGGTATACAGACCTGGTACCTTCCCAGGTGCGTTCAGCATCACTGAGCACTGAGCTGCTGCTGCTCTACCTTGCCTGGCCCAGGACTGGCTTTAAGAGCTGGGAAGAGGGAGCAGCATGGACTCCCTTGGCCTCACTGACCTTCCAGAGTTTAATTAAAGGGCAACACAATGCTACAAAGTTGGCAGCTGCAGGAATAGAGATGGGCTGAAAAGAAGCCCCCACTTCATTAGTGCTGCAAAATAATCAAGATTTAGCAGCACACCTTTCTTTTGTTTTTTCAAGATTGCCAATTTTTTTCTTTTGACCCAGAAAGCAATTCTTGGCTTTTAAATTTGGAGCACCTAATTTGTCATTTTATATAAATAATCTGTGTTCCATTCCACTGGGTGGAATGCATGACGATGTTTAGAATACCAGCTGCCACCTAGCGATGTTCCTTAAGTAAAGTATGCAGACATCATGCTGTATTTTAAAGTATGTAAATAATTTGCTTTCTGTTTCTTCTGATGTCAAAATGGAGAGTTATTATTTCCAAAACCCAAAGGATTTTGTATGTTTTATGCTGTCTGTAGAAGATGGTGGTGCACAGGAGCTGGCTTTTTTTTCTAGATGACTTTTGAAAAACTTAACAAATGCAAGGATTCCCCATGATGGCATGTGTGCATTGTATGCTAATTGTATAGCACTCTGTTCCTTTACGTTTAAAATCAGGTGTAATAAAGATGGCAACATATTAAGGAACTTTGCTTTCAAAGTAAAAAAAAAAATAGTTATTAAGGACTGTACCACTGCTTCACGTTCAATATTACTTTTTGGGTAAAGAAAGCAATAGAACAGAGGTCGAGGCATTGTGGTTACTGATAAAGTTGTCATTTGTGATGGTTGAGGAGATAAATTCCTAATGACTGGAGTTAAAATTAATAAGATTACATAGATTTACTCTAAGAATAAAAGGGCTTTTTTTCTTGTTTAAAATGAAAAATGCAGCTTAGAGCAGTGGATTGAACCTGTGATCATAGCAACTCCAGAGCCTGAGGCTGAAGCTAAATGATTGGATCGTGAGTGCGAGTCTGTCCTGAACAGCAAAAGTAGACCCTGTCTCTAAATAAATAAAAGAGAAAGAAAATGCATTAACTAGTTCTAATAATATGCAAATAAGATTAACAATGACCTTGGTTTTTCTGATAGGAAAAACAACAAAAATTATGATTTATGATGATGATTATGACAAGAATACCCAGAAATAGCTTTAAAATGTGGGACTTGGACAAACCCCCAAAAATGCGGCGTAAATGCCAATAAATGGGCATTAAGGGGAGAGGGCAGTGTTGAGGCTAAGAAATGTGACTGGAAGGGGTTTCCAGTAATTGGAAAAGGCATATTTTCCCACATGAATTGGAGACTTAGGCCTTCAATCAAACAATTAATTGCCTGTAGATCAGTCTACATACTAATGAACAAACTGCAAGCATTCCTGTTTTACTAAGCATGCAAAGACACACGCAGTAGTGTGCTCTCTCTTGCTCTCAGATACACACACACACACACCACTCTCTCATATACTCACACTCATTTACTCACCTACTCTACATAAAGGAAGGAATGGCCCCTGCAGTTCTTTGCCTTAGAATACATGCTAAATATAGATGCATCTCCTAGAATTATACATCTGAAATGATGTGTTCTTATTTGAGGTCTATTTCAAATAAGCTTTTTCAACTTCAATGAAGATGCTAACTCTTCATGTCTGTGACAATTAAAGTTATGTATATTTCATGGTCCTGCTTTGTTAATAGAATGTTGGTTACCAATTTACTACCTAAGAATGGTATATAAGCGCTTGTTTGGGATGGAGAACTTTCTTTCGCTACAAGGATAGACCGACAGTGATGCTTTATCAAGTCATTGAGTGAGAAAGGCTTTGATTTAAAATATCAACAGCATCTTTAGAAATGAATCATTTTCGCTTATGTTGTTTTTATTTATCTATTTGTTTTTAGGTTTTTGCCACGGGCTTGTGCACTCACCAGAGATAGATAGAGATAGAGAGAGGAAAAGTGAGAAATCACCCCCAAGGAGAATGGATACACCATAATCCCTTCCCCTCCATACTCATTTTGGGACTTTGGGCACGCACACATATGTACCTGGTGTGATTTTTTTTTTTTTTGGAGAAGTTTTCAATATAGGGTGCATGGCCCGCCGCCGGACGACGGCCCCGGG
>NW_006159757.1:2772455-2786804 GCF_000334495.1 Tupaia belangeri chinensis | reverse complement strand
GGCGTTCAGCTGCCTCTCCAGGGCCGGCGTGTGGCCTGTGGATCAGCAGGCTGAAGCGGAAAACAAGGTCTGAGAACTTGCAACTTGAGAAGATGATGGTTACCAGCCCTGCATTGCCTCAGGGAAGAACAGGAACTACTCTACCATTCTTGAAGTGAAGGTACTTAATGAGACTAGGACAGTGTGGAATGGGGTAAGTGAAGAGAAGAGGATAGAGAAAGATAGCAAGTGAACAATAGAGAGACAGGACGTTAGTGAGAAACAGATAGGGCTTATTTACTGTTGATGATGACATGTATAGAATTCTCAACAGGATTGGTCTGAGAAGTGTTTCATGACGAGCAAAGTATTTTTAAAAAGCAAAACGAGAAATAGCAATTGACTGTTTTATAAAAATAATTAGAATAATAAAGATAATGATTGGGGAAAACAGAAAAGATATGGAATGTTGAAGTGGGGAGATTAATGTCTCTGTACTGACTGACGTGCATGGCATTCCCTTTTGAAGAAACAATGTAACACACAGTAAAGTTATATGTAATCCAATGTAATATGAAGAAGATATGATGATAAAAAATAAAAAAAATAAAAAAAAATAAAGCAAAAAAAAAATATATATATAGGGTGCATGCACTCGCCAGACAGACAGAGAGAGACATAGAGACAGAAAGCGAGAAATCACCCCCCAGGGAGGATGGTCACACTGCAATCCCTTCTCCTCCATTCTCCTCTCGGGATCTTGGACATGCATGCACATGTGCCCAATGTGAGTTGAAGCCACCGGGTCCGGGACACGAACTGTGGTCAACTACATGGGAGTCCAGCGACATAGCCATTACGCTAATTGCTGGTTCCCCCTGGCGTGATTTTCAAGCTGCCAGGTCCGTGAGTTGAACTACAGTCAACTGTGTGGAAATCCAGCGCCTTAACCATCATGCTGCCTGCTGGTGCCAAATGTTATTATTTTTTAATATGACTGGCTAAAGAATTAAAATGCAATGTTACAGAGGAAAATAGCAAAGTCATATTTTTACTGCCTACTTAGAACAAAAATATTTTTCAGAAATGTCTTCTAAATACATCTAAGTTCTACTATTCTCACTTTCTCCAGAAAACAAGAGATGAGCTCTTGCTTTTAATTGTACAGCCATGCAAAACTCTTAAAATAATTATTTTAAATCTATTACAAAAACTTACTATTTTATATCTGCAAGTGGTAAACAGTAGTCAGTAATAGCAACTCCCATTTTCTGGGCTAAAAAGGCTATTATTCCAACAAAAGAGAAAATATATTCTAGTTCAGATTTATTAGACAATTTTTTTCCAGATTCTTACATCAATCACTTGACTCAACTCTTTGTTCCAAATTAGCAAAATGAACAACATGTAATTTTTTCATCCACAAGATTTTGTTTTGTTCTGGCTTGCCTTGTCAACTGACATTCTTCAGCTTGCCAAAAAGTTCACTGTGTTTCTTTACTCTTCTCTTTTTTTCTTCTTTCTTTTATTTTCTTATTTTTTTTAACATTCAATCACTGTACACCTTTATAGCACACAAAATAAATTTTCTCAGCATGAATATACTGTTTAATTGTCCAGTCAAAGGTATTACCTTACATATTATCCTCAACAGATAATTTTCCATTTTTGTGTCTGTTAGGTGTTTTGCTTCTTTTTTCCCCTTACATCCTTTTTCTCACCTAGTCCCCATTTCCCACCCTCCTTCCACACTGTCTCTAGTATCTGCAGCTGCTCTCCATGGTTTTATAATTTTGAATCTTTCAGTTTCTGCCATAGAGTACAGAGATTTGGTATATGTTAAGTGGGGACATACAAATGCCTCTCTTTCATAGTCTGGCTTGCTTTGCTTAGCATTAAATCTTCCATATTCATCCACTTTCTATCAAATGTCAGAATCTCATTGTTTTTTTTTTCCTGGCTGAGTAGTATTCCTTAGTATATATGTGCCATACTTTTTCAATCTGTTCATTCGTTCTTAGATGTTTGGGTTGATTCCATGTCTTAGCAATTGTGAATAATGTTGCAGTAAACATGGATGTGCAAGTATTTTTCTGACTGAGTGTATTCCTGTCCTTTAGGTAGATACCCTGGAGTGGAATTTGCTGGAACATATGGTAGTTCTATTTGTAGGTCTTTGAGGAATCTCCATATTATTCTCCACAGTGGCTGGCCTAATTTTCATTCCCACCAATAGTATAGGAGAGTTTCTTTTTTTTCTCCACAGCCTCACCAGCACTTGTCATTCTTTATTCTTTCCATCTTAGCCATTATGACTGGGGTTAGGTGGTATCACATTGTGATTTTGATTGCATCTCCCTTATAATAAGGAATGCTGAGCATTTTTTCATATACCTTTAGGCTGTTCATATATCTTCTTTGGAGAGTTGTCTGTTCAATTCATTTGCCCATCTTTTCATTGGATTGAATTTTTATTTGTGGGTAAGCTGTTTGAGTTTCTTATATATTTTGGTTATCTAAGGGAGTGTTGGCAAATATATTCTCCAATTCCTAGAGTTGTCTCTTCACTGCAATTATTGTTTCTTTTGCTATGCTTAACTTTTTGACCTGATATAATTCTACTTGTCTATTTTTGAGATTCTTCTTTTTCTTTTTAATAGAAATTTTCATTTGTATAACTTTGGATATAGAGAGTAAAATAATCTTTAAAATACCAAAAATGGGGGGATTGTATAGTCAATTAGACATCCTATTTCATGGAACCAATAACACGTAATGAAGAGAGAACCTGCTGAAAATGCCAAGTGCTAGAATTCTGATCCTAAATGTCCTCCCTTAGACATACTCTGTTCTTTAGGATCTGGATATCTTTTCTTCTGGCTCCTATCTCTTTCATTTCTTGCATGCCTTTTTCTCTGCCTGCCCCTCTCAGTGTACCCCTTGTAAGGGGCCTTGCGTAGACCTCCCAAATGATATTTAACTCTTCCTCCACTGTATTCTTGTAGAATAGACTTCATTTCTGTGTGAGCATTTCCCCCTTGTTCCACTTCATACCCATTTCCTCTTCATATCATCAGTACCTTGGTACGACACTTAACTCATCTATCCCATTCCCTCACCCCAAATAGTTTTATTTTTTCCCTCTGTTTGTGGCTTTTGTCTTTCAGCATATAAATTGAAGGGGAAAAAAAAAATAACTCTCTCCCTCTGAAATATCTTAATTATGGTCCTTTCAAGATCAAATTTCTTGAAAGCATAATCAGTATACACTGTTTTACACCCTCCCCTCTCCTCTTTATTGAGGTGTAGTTGACAAATAAAAACACTTCATTTTTTAAATCTTTATTGAGGTGTAGTTGACAAATAAAAATTGTATATATTTAAGGTGTACAACTATATGTTTTGATATAAGAATACCATTCTCACTTATTAGTACACAGTTCTTTGCTACCTTGCTTCTGTTCTTATTACTTCACTGACTCTGCTCTGGTAAATATAATCCATAAGTTGGCAATTATCAAAATGTATCTTTATGAAGTCTTTATTATACCGATCTCTCTGTGGAACTGATCTCACAGACTTTTTTTTTTTTTTCAAGGAAACCGACTATCTAGGTTTTCCCAAAGCATGCTTCAAGGAATTCTACTTTTAAGAGAGATGAATAGGCTTTTTATATTGAGTCAACAGAAAAGACACAGCGTATTTTTTTTGATTTCTATGCAAAAATACATCATGAGCTTTCCAATGACCCAATAAAATGAAGAATTCTGTGGCCAAATAATTTTGAAAACCTGTGTAGACGATAATTGCCCTTACAGAGTTACAATACAAATAGCAAGGCTGCTTCACTTTAACCTGTACGACTCATCTCATTATAAAATTAAAAATACCACTGGGGAAATGCTATTCTTCAAACTTGATTTCTCCATCACTGTTCTCCCTGGTTCTCTGATCTCTATGTCTATCTGTCTGTCTCTGGGCAAGCACATCTTTATTTGTGGTTTCTGCTGTCTCCCAAATATTGGTGATTCCTGATCTAGGTCTCGAATCTCAAGTTTCCTACATCACTCGTATGTCCAAAGTTCTATTCTCTGTCCCTATCTGGATGTTCCTGGATGTTTTCTTTACCTAGATGTTCCAAAGGCACTTTTAACTCAATGTCTTCCATTTATATGATCATGTCCACTCCTAGCACTCATTTTTGACCTGTTCCTATTGCTGGATATATGGCCTCATCTCCAGAGCCACCGTCACTAGACAACATGGAGGCACTATCGATATTGCCTGTGACTTCACTCCTAACACAATCAGCTACAAATGTCACAAAGGGGATGGTCACGTAATGGACGAAAGATGTAAACTAAGGATGGAGAGTTCCTTTAATGGCAAAGAATACAGGAACCTGGGAAGATGGTCAAACAAAGCAGGAAATGGGGGCTAAGACTTCTGGATCCCAAGATCCCCGTGACATGCCATCTCAGCAAAGTGAAGATTCCACTAAATGTAAAAACTTTGCCTGTGACATTTTTACAGGCTATTATACCCTTACACCCACCCACACTGGGCTCTTCTGGAGACTAGGTCCAAAAGCCTGCCTACTCACCATGCGGATGAGGCATAGCGTGAGTGGGAAGATCAATCACCAACTCTTTATAAAGACAGCCTTCATGTAACATTATGACAGTGTGACCCAAGTTTTCTTCTTGAATCCCAGGGTCCTGCTCCTTTCTTGATTTGGGCTTTTACTTCACAATTCCATTTTGGTTCCTTCCGCACGCATTCCTCTTATTTCTAATTAAACATACAGTCATTGCAGAGCAGCTTAGATAAATGGAACATCATGAACTCTGGGGCCAGACACACCTTTGTTGAAATTCCAGCTCTCCCACTTCAACTCTTATGACTTTGGATAAGGCATTTAGAATTCTCCGTAAACTGGGTATAAAAATATCTCCCTTATGAGGGAGTCGTGAGGTTTGAATGAGATCATTCATGATGAGTGCTAGCATACAGTGGTCATTCAGTCAATGGTGGTAAATATCATTTCCTATGTGGAAATTGTCTTTGTTTCACAGATCCATTCCTTTGCCAGTATTAGCAGACCCATATATAAATGCCATAGCATGTGATTCCACCAAAATATTCTCATCTTGATTAAAAGTTTTCACATAATTTTCTGGCTAACTGTGGTAAAGATGTTAGAAACAGTAAGCCTGAAATTCAATACTTAGATAAATAAAAAGTACAAGGTATTTAGAGTCTCTCTAAGAGAGACTGGATTTGGGTTTTAAGCCTTATTTGAGTCTCTTACATAATAAAAAAATCTATGAAATGTAATTGATCAAACTCAAGAAGATGAAAAGTCATACAGACTCCACTGGGATTAGAACTTTTGGGCTTAAATAGCCTAGGCTAGCAAACCTGAAGCTTAGCTCACTAAGCTATCCCCTCCAGCTATGTGATTATGTACAGCAATTTACTATCAGTGAAGGGAAAAAAATTGCTCTGTATTGCTACTTTCCCCAGCCCCACCTCTTAGCTATGGTAACTAAATTAAAGACACACTGGCCCTTAAAGACACACTGGGCCCTGTCTAGACACATTCTCATGAATCAAGACTGAAATTAATTTTTAAAACATGATATAGAGGTGAACTAATATTTTATCAGAAGAACAAAGCATATAGTGACTTTAGAATGTTCTGACTCAAAAATTTATCTTCCCATATGGCAGAATACCATTTTGATATTTATTTACAAATGAGTGGTAGTCGCTTGTAATCAACTGTAGATGGAGATGAAGGAAGAGGAAGAATCCCAATAAGTTTTAGTTTTCATGGATAGCATAAAGAACGTAAGTTTAAGGTTGATAATCCAGGCATCAAATGCCGTTTCTCAGCCCCTTTTTAGCTGTATGGCTTGAGACATATTATTTAAATGATTTATTTCCAGTGAAAAAAATCCAAGAATCAGAAGTTCAAAACCTAATTTGTAGCGTCACTCCATTTCCATTTTCCATACACAGCATAGAAACGACATCTAATTCACAGAGATCTAAGGACTTCCATTTGTAATATTGCATTTGTAAGGGATCTCTTAAGAGGAACCTGATTATCATTTTCAGCTATCGTTTTTTACTTGGCTCCTAAGCACCAAGCGATGCCATAAATGTATTTGCATATGGACAGGAAGGCAGATTCTATTACCCCTCTTTTGCAGATAAGGAAACACCGGCTTAAATATGTTAAATGACATTGCCAAAGTTACACAGTTGGCAACTTACTAAGCCAAGTCCAGAATGTGGAGCTTCTGAACGCGTCTTCTCAGAACCAAAGGGCTCTGCAGTAGACAGAGTTTGTGCCTGCGTATATCATCATGAAATTAACATGTCTTATCTCAAGACAGGCTTGGTGATTCTTTTCACAAGAAGTCATTTTATCCTACTCCTTTTCCATGCCTTTTGTTCCAGGGAGACCTTGACATCCCCTTTAATTTTGCTCCTTTTTCTTCTTTTCCTTCTTTTGGGTTCAAACCTGATTCCACTTCAGAGTCTTAGATTCCCAATCAATTAAATGAGGCAATCCACTCAAAAAGTTGGAAACTGCAAAACGCTTAAAAACATAAGGAACTGATCATCATCTTTGTTATGACTAAGCTTACAGTTCCATATTTATTCATGGTTAATGTCATTTTCCCTTGCCTTTTAGGATCTGGCTTCTTAAAATTTCTCCTCTCTCCCCTTGTCAAAATGCCATACATTTGCAAAACTGGGTCTCTCTTTTGGTCCCTGGCACGTGTCAGTTCTCTTCAACCCTTGTGCATTTTCCAGATAACCATTCTTCTGCCCGAATGGCTCGGCCACAGCCTTTTCTACTGTCCCCATCACTGATTTGTTTTTCAGTTCAGATTCCACCTATCTATCTGTGTCCCAGAAAGAACCTCTGACACCTAAAACAGTTCCTGCCAGTTAACATCCTTCCGTCAAGAGTTTTGCCCTGATTTAGACTAATTCTTGACAGCTTCCCACAGGCAAACACCTGCAGAAACCTGCCAGTAGTCACAGGTGGATTTTGGGACCTGAAGTGGATCTAACGATGTGAATTCATGAATTCTTCCTGCAACTTATGAAAAAGTGAGGGGAACATCAGCTCCCCCAAGTCATTTTGTTATGCAAAGAGAACAGCAAGAACCCAAAACATCTGTTGTTTCAGAGGCTTTTACACAGATACTTAGTGATGCAGCAGGTCCAGCGGTGTTTGCCGGTTATTTCCAAATACTTTATCAGCAAGAAGTATTTTTAGTCTTTTGGGGATATTGTACATGGCAGACACATTGTTGACATCTGGCAGGTTCATATGCAACCACTGAGATCTTTCAAAACAAAACTGTTGCAAAGGATATTTAAACCCAGAATGTCAGCTGGGAATAAAATGTTCCCTTCTTTGACTGTCTTTCCTGGTGTGAAATGTACAAATTTTAAAGATTAGGAGTGAGTCAATTTAGATACTCTGCAACACAGAGATGGAAAGAAAGTGTTTTTCTGAATGTCATACCCTTCTATAATTACAGAGGAAAACTGCATTTTTATAAAGAAAAATAGGAGAATTTTTATACATTTACTTCCCTGGACTCATTCAGGCATATAACTTGGCAGTTTACTGTCATGTGCCCTGGAATTAGATTAGGTTCAAACTCTGACTCTACTGCTTGCAAATCTGTGTGGTTCTCAGCACGATGTTTAACGATTCAGGGCTCAGATTATTCCTCTGTAAAATGGGAATATCAATGGACCCATCACCCAGGATTGCTATGATAACTGTCATACGTTCAGTGTTAGAACCATGCTTGGTGCAATAAATGCTCAAAAATAGCTGCTATTTCGCTGTTTGTAGAGAAATCAATGCACTAAGAAAGGTATAAAGGTTTGGGGGTTGATTTTGTGTTTTTTCTTTTCTCTTTTTTTCTTTTTCTTCAGAGAAAGACGATCAGCATTAGATAATACTTTACTTTTTTTTGAGAGAGAGAGATTTTTGCTATAGGGCACGTGCACTCGCCAGACAGACAGAGATATAGAAACAGAAAGCGAGAAATCACCCCCCAGGGGGGATGGTCACGCCGCAATCCCTTCTCCTCCATTCTCCTCTCAGGATCTTGGGCACGCACGCACACGCGCCTGGCGTGAGTTTTAAGCCACTGGGTCTAGGACACGAACTGTGGTCGACTACAAATGTTTTAAGCGACAAAGCCATTACACTAACTGTTGGTTCCCAATACTTTACTTTTTTGAAGTCAATTATTTACCAAAATATTTCTATGAAATTGCTATGCTTGACTCCTATTGAAATTATTCAATGTAAAAATCAAAGCAGAATAACTGTGCTTAAAACATTTTTAGATTTTCGAAGACATTGGTCTATAGCATTTTTCAGTTATTCTAGAAATGAATATACAAATAAAGTCTAATGCTTAGAATATAAGATGTAAAACCCGTCTCTGTCACAGCTTAACCATTCCATTGCCTTTGTGCAGTTCAAATACAAGGATACTTCAAGCTGTTTGCAGAAAAAAATTGAATTAAAGTATGAGTGTATTTAGATGCAAAAAATGTTTTTTTCAGATAACAAACAGTTTTTATAAACTGTTTAAAGTCCCCTTGTGACATGTCTTGAACAGTAGAGGAAATAATTTAAATGTTAATCAAACATGATTTGCTTCTTTCCTTTTTTTTTTCAGAGAGATTTTTGCCATAGGGCACACGCACTCACCAGAGAGACTCTGAGAGACAGAAAACTAGAAGTCATCCCCCAGGGGGAATGGCTATGCCGCAATCCCTTCTCCTCCAATCTCCCCTCGGGATGTTGGGTATGCACTCTCACACGCTGAGCACGATTTCTTGCTTTCCGTAACTCTGTCTCTCAGGCAAGCACCCACACACTATAGCAAAAATCTTTCTCTCTCTCAAAAAAAAGGAGATTGTCAGGCCAGCAGGTGGCATAGTGGTTAAGGCATTGGACTTCCACATGGCCAACTGTGGTTCAAGTCCCAGACATAGTGATTTGGAAATCATTCAGGGAGCATGTGCATGCATGCCCAGAATCTTAGGAGGAGAATAGAGGAGAAGGGATTACTGTGTGACCATCCCTCCAGGGGTTGATTTCTCACTTTTCCTCTCATTGTCTGTCTGCCTGTCTATCTGTCTGTCTGTCTGTCTCTCTCTCTATGTACATGCACCCTATGGCAAAAAAATTTTTTTTTAAAAAAAGGTTATTCTATATTTGCCAACAGTGCAATAAAAACAATCTGGAATGTTATGGCAGTTTATGAATGGGATACCAGAGCCATATCCAACAATTGACCAGAAAGAGAGAGGGAGAGAAATTGGCAAAACCAAACAGCTACAGATTATGTTCTAAGCTATCACTCTAAGCTTCAAAACTGAATGTGAAGTGAGAAGAACAGAAGCTACAAAAACAGGAAAGGAAAGTTTTAAAGTCCAGTGTTCAAACAATATCAGTATGACTTGGGAATTGGAGGAAAATTAACAAAAAAAATCCATGTGTGAGGGAGAGCATTAGGAAGCCTATTTTATTCTTTTCTGAAGGAGTTTGGGCTCATTGGCAGGACTCAGCTCTGTGTCCTCATACCTCATTTTAAGAATTCTGAGCTTCTTATTTCCAAAACTCTGGACACTGTCTCCAGACATCCAGTTCCAGAGCCAGCCCTCAGAAGTACCTCCTCTCACTCTCTGGCCCAAGTTTGGCCACCATTTCCAAGGAGAGAAATTGATGGGTATTATCTGTTGAAGATATTTTGGAGTTTTATCAATGGTATTAGGGAGAAATGTTCACCTGCTGAAATATCCATTTTGTAAGATAAATAAAAATGTGATTGAATGTATGGAAGAAAATGAAATGGAAAAAAATGATGAGGTAAAAACATTTAAACATGTAAATAATTTGTTTAAAAATAAATAAATCAATCAATAAATTTTAAAAAAAAGAAAGTGATGGGAACAGAGCAGGCTGAGAGCAAGGGAAAAGGAAGAGGAGTGGATCTGGGCACCTGTGGCACCACCCCATTGTTAGGTCATGAACAATACCAGGAGTCTCCAAAGTTTTATGGAAAATATGCATTTTGACAAGATACTAAAATTGGCAAGAGAGAAACATCAGATTTCTGCCGTTTATCAAAGGATATCCCATCAGGCTAACAGCAGACTTCTCATCAGAATCAATGCAAGCAAGGAAAGAATTGGAAAACATATTCAAGTGTTAAATGAAAAACAATTTCAACCAAGAATTCTTTATCAGCAAGATTATGCTTTATATGGGAAGAAAAGACAAAAACATCCTCAGATAAACAAAACCTGAATTTACCAATACCAGAGCAGCCCTCCAAGTTCTGAATGGAGTGCTATTCAAGGAAAACCTAAGACCAACACACAGAAATAACAGTCCGAAAACAACCAAGAAAATGGCCAGCTCAATAGTAGGAACAAGTCTGGAGTTGAATGTTAACTTCCAGAATTTAAACAGAAAGATTGGACCACAACAGAAGAGAGATTAATTACATGAAACTGAACTGGTGAAATAAAATTTTATGACTTTTCACTAAAACATTACTGATTTTCTTCTATGCTTTTTTTTCAGATTTAAGAAATTTTGTCTTCTCTTGAGCTGTTGATAGATTCATCTACCTACTATTTCAACAGAATCCTAAATTTTTTCCTGGCTTTAAGTCTTAAGCAAATTTCTCTTAACATTTTTTTGATGTTGATTTATTAAAACTAAAACTGCTTTTCTTGAAATGAAAAAATATATATTTAAAAAAACACCTATTAAATGACCACAGTAAGCTATAAGGCCGCAGCTAAGTGCTACTTTATAGTATATTCATCCTACTCATTGAGTTTTATGTTTAAAGTCAGATGTGTTCACAGATATGTGTATATCAGCTGAACTTGATATCGAAAGTATTTAGATTAACTAAGATATTTTGTGAATCAATAAAACGTGTGTGTGTGTGTGGGGGGGGAGACATGAAAAGTAACTGTAGATACCAGAGACAGTGTGGGAAGAGGGTAGAAAATGGCAGAGAGTGAAAAATAGGGAATCAAGGAGAAAAGAAAAAGAAAAATATATAAGAAACAAGAAATGGAAAATTATTTGTTGATGATAACATGTATGATAATATCCTTGATTAAGCCAATATACAGTGTATTCTGGATGGGAAATAACATTTGGTATGCTGATGATGTATAGTGAATGAATGTAATTTAAAAGAAATAAAGAAAAACTATGCTTGGATTTCAAAAAATATTTTATACCAGAATAAACTCATACCATAATTCCATTTTACCAGGAACCTTTTGATGTCACGTCATAATGTTTCTCTCCTCATGATACCAGGCATGTGCCTCCTAACCTTGTAGCTAGGATAAAGCAAGCCACATGAGTCATTGATCCACACTCCTAAGATTATATATCTAGAAGATGCGAACAGGGTGAACCTTGGAAATCTTTTAAGTAAATATTAATGATTACAATACAGATCACTTTGTATTATAAGTTTATGACCTACAGAGAACTTCAGCTCATGAGCAATCAAAGTTGACGATGCCTATAAGAGCAGAACTAATCAGAACAGGTTTTTGGTAAAGCATCTGAAATAAGGGACAGGGAAGAACAATGGAGGGGAGCAGCTATTGATAATGTGAACACAAAAGAAGAAAACTCTGTAACTGCAGAGATTGTAGTAACTTTTTCTCCTGTCCTTTCTTAATGAAAGGGATTCCGGGACTAGCAGTTGGTATAATGGCTATGTCCCTGGACTCCCATGTAGTCAACCACGGTTCGAGTCCCGGACCCAGTGGCTTAAACTCACATCGGGCACATGTGCGTGCATGCCCAAGATCCCAAGAGGAGAATGGAGGAGAAGGGATTGCGGCGTGGCCATTTCCCCAGGGGGTGATTTCTCGCTTTCTGTGTCTCTGTCTCTCTCTTTCTGGTGAGTGCATGCACCCTAGAGCAAAAGCCTCTACCCAAAAAAGAAAGAAAGAAAGAAAGAAAGAAAGAAAGAAAGAAAGAAAGAAAAAGAAAGAATGAAAGAAGAAAGGAAGGAAGGAGATTCTTTTTTGCTAGCATATTTGTTTTAAGAAAGTCAAAGGCATTGTTTTTAGAGAGAATGATGACAGCATTTGTAGACGTAAAATGAAAGGTGAGAAAGAATGTGGCATTGGGATCAGCAGGTGGCTTAATGGTTACATTGCTGAACTCCCACATAGTCAATGACGGTTCCAGTCCTGGACCTGATGACTAGAAACTCACACTGGGCACATGTGTGTGTGTGCCCAAGATCCCAAGAGAAGAATGAAAGGGGAGGAATTGTGGCATGGCCATCAACCCTTGATGGAGATTTCTTGCTTTCTGTCTCTCTGTTTCTCTCTCGCTCTGGAGAGTGCATGTGTCCTATAGCAAAAAATCTCTCTTAAAAAAAAGGTGAAAAAGGTGGCAACATGAGGTCATTATTCATCATTTAACTGAAAAATGAATAAACTTAAAAAATACAATCTGACCTTTTATCTTTTTCCAAAATGTTACTAAAAACAAGGAACGAGAAGAAGCAAAGAGAAAGAGAAATTCCAATAGCTTTCTTTGTAAGGGATGATGAATATAGAGGAGCCATCACATTTGGGCATTTGGGCAGACAGCCTTAGTCCAGTTTTTCTTCTCTCTTCTCCCTTTCTTTTCTTGTCCCTGAGGGATTCTGTTTTGCTGCACGTATCATTTTCTTCCCTAATCACAGAGTTTTATCTTTACAGATGTGCCTGATTCATTAAGAACAAAAAAAGAACTATGTCTTTTCTTTTTCTTTCTTTTCCCTCTGAAGATGGTACTTATTTTAGTGGAAATCTTACCTTCGAGCTTGGCTTGGATGCACACTGCTCAGGCACAAGGGATCCATTGTGCATGCCCATGATCCTGGCTGACTGAGGGTAGGGGTGGATCACAGTGTGGGGCCCTGTTGAAGGTGCTCTCCCCCCATAAAACTAAGAAACTTTCTAAAAAATTATCTTCTCATGTATTTTTGGATTCTAGACTGTGGTGTGCCTCTGCTTCAACTGTGTTCTACAAAAGTCCTCATTCTCAGGAACCAGCAGTTAGCGTAATGGCTATGTCGCTGGACTCCCACGTAGTCGACTGCGGTTCGTGTCCTGGACCCGGTGGCTTAAAACTCACGCCGGGCGCGTGTGCGTGCGTGCCCAAGATCCCGAGAGGAGAATGGAGGAGAAGGGATTGCGGCGTGACCATCCCCCTGGGGGGTGATTTCTCGCTTTCTGTCTCTATGTCTCTCTCAGTCTGTCTGGCGAGTGCACGCGCCCTACAGTGAAAATCTCTCCAAAAAAAAAAGTCCTCATTCTCTGCACTCTTGTTCTCCTCCATACCACACTCCAAAGTGGTTCCTGCTTCAGAACTTTTTGCACTTGCTTTTGTGTCTGCTATCTGGAATGTCTTTCCAATGGCTTAGCAGCTCACCTAACATTCTCTCTGTCTCTCTCTCTCTCTCTATTTCTCTTTTTCTCTGCCACACACAGAGATTATTTGAGCATCTGCTCTAACATCCTCTCCTCAGAGGAGTCTTTCTTCCCAAAATCTATAAATGTTTCTAACTCCCCTCATCCCTTCCCACCACCTTTCCCCTCCCTGTTTTTAAGAGCACTGCTCATTCCCTGGCATGAGACCACATGCTAAAGTGTGAATATCTACAATACATTTTTACAATGAAGATTGTCACAAAATCCTGAACCACAGTCCACAGGGCCATGTTTTAGGGGCACATGGGGGCCCTCATACTGTCCCAACCCGGGGGGACAGCCGAATGGGTTTCCTGAGTGAAGGAGTGAGAGCCAGGGCAAGCAGCGTAGTGTTACAGCACGGAGACGACAGTGTCGTCTGTTTATTGTGGGCAGCACGGTACAGTGAGCAGCACGGAGACGACGTGGTATCACAGCTCTTCAGGGTCGTCCGGAGACGATGTAGTGTTACAGCTCTTCAGGGTCTCCCAGTTTGTGTGGAGACGATGCAGTGTCAGCTCTTCAGGATCTTCAGGGTCGTCTGGAGACTGCGCGGTGTTTCAGCTCTTCAGGCTCTTCAGTTGTCCAGGCATCGTGGTTATATACATGCTGGTGGGTTGTAAATGTGGACCGTGATTGGTTGTAAACAGTGGGTTATGATTGGTTGCTTTTGGACCAATCATGAGGTGCCGGATATGCAAATTTGAGGGATTCTAGTGGCCAATCAGAGCAAGGTTTCGAAGGTCAGGTTTTTAGAAGGGAACCAATCATGGTAATTGTTTGCTCTCTGAGAAACCT
>NW_006159757.1:2738662-2756211 GCF_000334495.1 Tupaia belangeri chinensis | reverse complement strand
GTGGGTTATGATTGGTTGCTTTTGGACCAATCATGAGGTGCCGGATATGCAAATTTGAGGGATTCTAGTGGCCAATCAGAGCAAGGTTTCGAAGGTCAGGTTTTTAGAAGGGAACCAATCATGGTAATTGTTTGCTCTCTGAGAAACCTCCGCAGACTCGCTGGTGTGCAGCTTCCCACACACAGGGCCATGTTTTAGGGGCACTTGGGGGCCCTCATACCTCCGTGATATGCCCACTGGATTTTCAGAGCCCCTATAGATTAGGTGTTGGATAGTGCTGGATGAATGATCGTTCTTCCTTTCTTCTCACTTGGATTCCACCTCATTATCTAGTCTTCTACTAAATACCTGTAATCAAAGTTCTTTTCTCTTTAGTCAGTGTAGTGGTTAAAACTATATGATTTGTTGAAAGACTGAATAGGGAATGAGCTCACTAAATGGTACCCACCTGTCAAAACATTTATTGGCTTTTACCACACACTCTGTAATACCCTATTGAGGCTGCATTATGAGAGCACTAAAAACTAATAGCCGAAAGAAGTGACATGCATATAGTCCAGTGTAGTCAAGGGTGGAGAATCTGCAACTACAGTAATTTGTACAAGTTAGTAAATTCTTCACAAGCTATCATCTCTAAATTTAAAATGCTGAGTTTTGATACTTGTTTTATAACCAACACAAACATATGCTTAGTGTACTTAGTGTTCTACTTGTCCACGTATGCATTCTTTTCTTTTCTCTTTTTTATGCCAGAGAGTTGTGGACATACAAGGGAGAGGAATGGGGAGAGAAAGCACCCCTCAATGGGACCTGGTGACACTGCAATTCTTCCTCCAGTTCTCCATGGTCAGGATCTTGGGTATGCATATGCTCCTGGTGTGTTTCTCAAATTAGAGTCCAGGATGTGAATCCTGATAATCCAGCTTCCTCTGTGCCACACCTAACCACTGTGCTACAGGGCTGGTCATGCTTGCATTAGTTTTGCTAAAATTCTTAGAGAAAGCAGATTTTTCCAACACTGCTTGCCTAACTACACCCCTTTCAAGGACTCCACTAATTTTATTAAATTTTATATAGACCTTTTCCCACTAAAATATTATAGAAATAGTGATAATATTATAGAGATAATATCAATAGCTAACATTTTTTTGTCCTCTTCCTCTTTTTTTTTTTTGCCAGAGGGTGCTTGTGCTCAGAGAGAGAGCATGCCAGGCATTACACCAAGCCCTTGTCATTCATTTCCCATTAATTAAGCAGGTAAAAACATATGATTCTCATTTTAATGATGAGGAAACTGAAGCTTACAAAGGTCATATATTTAGTTAGGCAGGATGTAAATCCTGGCCTGGGGCCAGCCTTTGGCATGATGGTTAAGGCAACTGAATCCCACATGACTTATGAAATAGTTCAAGTACCAGACCTGGCAGTTTAAGAAACACCTCAGGCACCTGTGTGTGCATGCCCAAAATCCCAGAAGGAGGGCGAGATGGAGGAGGTGGGATTACGGTGCAGTCATTCGCATGGTCAGAGCACAAGGTGGAAGGGTGGGGAGATGCTCCCTGACTCCTTCTGGAGAGTACATATGCCTTCTGGCAAAATTTTAAAAGCTAAATAAATACAAATACAGCCTGGTCTGTCAGATCTTCAAGCTTCTGTCCTGCTTTATAAAGCACCTCATCTACTTTCTGGCAGTCAAAATCCTCTAGCACCTGGAGTCATGTGACAGTGACAGAGGGGTGAAGGAGATCTCGTAGTACCTAGTACCTGGCAAATGCCTGCTCCTAATGGCATATTTCTTTTCTTTTTAGAGAAATATTTTTGCTATAGGGCATGTGCACATGCTGGAGAGACAGAGAGACAGAAAGTGAGAAATCATCCCCCGGGGGGATGGCCATACCACAATCCCTTCTCCTCCACTCTCCTCTCAAGGGTGGAGAATCTGCAACTACAGTAATTTGTACAAGTTAGTAAATTCTTCACAAGCTATCATCTCTAAATTTAAAATGCTGAGTTTTGATACTTGTTTTATAACCAACACAAACATATGCTTAGTGTACTTAGTGTTCTACTTGTCCACGTATGCATTCTTTTCTTTTCTCTTTTTTATGCCAGAGAGTTGTGGACATACAAGGGAGAGGAATGGGGAGAGAAAGCACCCCTCAATGGGACCTGGTGACACTGCAATTCTTCCTCCAGTTCTCCATGGTCAGGATCTTGGGTATGCATATGCTCCTGGTGTGTTTCTCAAATTAGAGTCCAGGATGTGAATCCTGATAATCCAGCTTCCTCTGTGCCACACCTAACCACTGTGCTACAGGGCTGGTCATGCTTGCATTAGTTTTGCTAAAATTCTTAGAGAAAGCAGATTTTTCCAACACTGCTTGCCTAACTACACCCCTTTCAAGGACTCCACTAATTTTATTAAATTTTATATAGACCTTTTCCCACTAAAATATTATAGAAATAGTGATAATATTATAGAGATAATATCAATAGCTAACATTTTTTTGTCCTCTTCCTCTTTTTTTTTTTTTGCCAGAGGGTGCTTGTGCTCAGAGAGAGAGCATGCCAGGCATTACACCAAGCCCTTGTCATTCATTTCCCATTAATTAAGCAGGTAAAAACATATGATTCTCATTTTAATGATGAGGAAACTGAAGCTTACAAAGGTCATATATTTAGTTAGGCAGGATGTAAATCCTGGCCTGGGGCCAGCCTTTGGCATGATGGTTAAGGCAACTGAATCCCACATGACTTATGAAATAGTTCAAGTACCAGACCTGGCAGTTTAAGAAACACCTCAGGCACCTGTGTGTGCATGCCCAAAATCCCAGAAGGAGGGCGAGATGGAGGAGGTGGGATTACGGTGCAGTCATTCGCATGGTCAGAGCACAAGGTGGAAGGGTGGGGAGATGCTCCCTGACTCCTTCTGGAGAGTACATATGCCTTCTGGCAAAATTTTAAAAGCTAAATAAATACAAATACAGCCTGGTCTGTCAGATCTTCAAGCTTCTGTCCTGCTTTATAGAGCACCTCATCTACTTTCTGGCAGTCAAAATCCTCTAGCACCTGGAGTCATGTGACAGTGACAGAGGGGTGAAGGAGATCTCGTAGTACCTAGTACCTGGCAAATGCCTGCTCCTAATGGCATATTTCTTTTCTTTTTAGAGAAATATTTTTGCTATAGGGCATGTGCACATGCTGGAGAGACAGAGAGACAGAAAGTGAGAAATCATCCCCTGGGGGGATGGCCATACCACAATCCCTTCTCCTCCACTCTCCTCTCGGGATTTTGGACATGCACACATGCCTGGCATGAGTTTCAAGCCGCCAGGTCTGGTACTCGAACCCAGGTCAACTACATGAGAGTACAACGACATAACCGTTATGCCCTGTGCTGATCTCTAATGGGATATTTCTAAAGTGACAACAGTAAAACAGCATTCAGAATGACGTGGAAAATGAATTGTTAGCAGCTCCGGAATGTAAGAATCCAGTGGTACTGGAGACACAGCTGAGGTGGATCAAGTCGCATCCAGGCCCCCAGAGGTGAAAAGGAAAAACAGAACTCAGCCCAGGCAAGAGCCCAGAGAGGAAGGAAGTGAGGTCAGCGCAAACAGCAATGGGCTTCTCATCAAATCCAAGGATTCAGAAGAAAGTATATCTAACACTTTCTTATTACCTGTACTTTTAGCTTTGATCTGAAAGGGACGACGAGTTGGTTCCCTTCTAGTCTAGATTTATTTTATGACCTCAGGCATGTTCGAGTAACTCAAGTATTACATTTTTCTCACAGCCATTTTAAAGCTAATTAATTTATCAAGCACTTGCCAGTTTTCCCATTCTTGTTCATAACTACCTCCAAATCTTTAATTTCTAAAGTCATTTTGATTTGAAGTTACTTATATTTCTTATGGTCTACTAGTACGTTCCTTGATTTTTTTTTTTCATGCTCAAAATGTTATGGGAATACTACGCTTCTGGATTTAGTCATTTAAAGTGTCAAAAAGTATACCCTCAAGATTACATTCAGAGAAAGCCACTTACCCCAGCGATTTTTCTATATTAATGGGGTATCAATCTTTTACTGACTTAGAGTCTACATCTTCTCAACACAGTAAGTTAGATGAGGTACTAATTTTTTTTAATAATTTAAATTCCTTTTTATTGTAATTTTTTCCAATTTTTCAGAAGGTAAATTCAGACATGTAGTTTTGTGCACAGTGGAAATATTAAACAGTATTGGTGACACATTTAGATTATCTAGAGCATTTTTACTTGAGTCTCAACCACATTTCCTCATGGCACTATTGATATACATTGTAATGGAAGAAAAAGGGTGTTTGGGAGAGGGTATTCAGTAAGTAACCTATACCTACATTGGCATGTCTTCTCTAACCTGATAGTTTGCTTTGTTGATTTAATTAGGGACTGTTAAAAATAAAGCTAGCCTTGAGAAGCAAAGAGTAAATACATTATTTGACATGATTAACTCTTTTTTTTTTTTTTTTTTGGAGAGATTTTCACTGTAGGGCGCGTGCGCTCGCCAGACAGACAGAGAGAGACATAGAGACAGAAAGCGAGAAATCACCCCCCAGGGGGGATAGTCACGCCGCAATCCCTTCTCCTCCATTCTCCTCTCGGGATCTTGGGCACGCACGCACACGCGCCCGGCGTGAGTTTTAAGCCACCGGGTCCGGGATACGAACCGCGGTCGACTACGTGGGAGTCCAGCGACATAGCCATTACGCTAACTGCTGGTTCCCCATGATTGACTCTTCTACTACATTCAATTCAATTTACAATTTTTTATTTGGGGGGGAAGAGATTTTTACTATAGGGTACGTGCACTCACCAGAAAGACAGAGAGACAGAGAGACAGAAAGCAAGAAATCACTTCCCGGGGGGGATGGCCACACCACAATCCCTTCTCCTCCATTCTCTTCTTGGGATCTTGAGCACGCATGCACGTGCACCCAGTGTGAGTTTAAGCCACCGGGTCTAAGAATTGAACTGCGGTCAACTACCTGGGAGTCCAGTGACACAGCTATTATGCCAACTGTTGGTCCCCCAATCTACAATATTTATTGAATACCTATAGAAGCCCTTTGCTGTGGTAGGTGCTATTGATGACATATCTTTTATTATTATTATTTTCCAGTTTCTTTTTTTTTTTTTTTTGTAAAGTGAGAAATCACCCCCCAGAGAGGATGGTCACGCCGCAATCCCTTCTCCTCCATTCTTCTCTCAGGATCCTGGGCACGCATGCACACGCGCCCAGCATGAGTTTTAAGCCACCGGGTCAGGGACACAAACCGCGGTCGACTACATGGGAGTCCAGGGACATAGCCATTACGCTAACTGCTGGTTCCCTCCAGTTTCTTGATATCCATTCATTTATTTTATCTTTGCAACATTTGTGGAAGGTATGTATTGTCCCCACTTCATAGATGAGGAAATAGGTTCAGACAAGAAACTTACTAAAGGCTGCATAGATGATTATTGTGTTGAAGTAGAACTTCAAGCTCTATCTGACACTAAAACCCCATTTCTCTCCAATTCACATCCAATCACAGCATATACAATTAAATGAACTTTTGTATCTGTTTAATATGCTCAGTGGAGGTGGCCAAATCAAATAACTAATAAACTGAAATAGCCATTTTGCCTTGACTGTATGGTTCATTAACTGTCTACCTACAGTTGCCAACTAGATGAGTAACTGTAAAGTCTCTAAATTACTTTAGGTTCTGTAGACATAAGCCTGGTACTGTTTGATTCTGACTCTAATGATATTTAATTTCATATTTCTAATAGGTTTTTGACTGGTTGGTATCCCAGGAGATAAGAAGCAAAAATCTTTGGGAATGACCTCAATGGGGTGTATTCAGTAGTCTTGAGGGTAGGACAGATGTGCCCCCCTAAAAAAAAAAAATCTCCATGCACAAAAGTCAGTATTACAAACAGAAACATGAGGAAATAATGGCTCAATTACAAAGTGACTCCTCTGTTTTAAAAAATTCAATGCAAATTTTATTTCATCCGAAAGACCATTCAGTATATTTAACATAGTATTTTAATACATGAATGTGAGTTGCACATCTTTTAAAAGATTTATCTATTGAGATTATGTTAAGTGAGAAACATCATATCTATATTGATTTGATGAAATGCTTGTCCCATAGAGAGCATAAAATATTTCTGTCACTCATTCTTGTAATAATTTTTAAAGCAAACAGAGACAAGGGCAGACACACACACACACAAACACACACACATACACACACAAAAAAAAAACTGGGGTGCTACTATGGCCACTTCAGTCTATTCTAGTGACTAGTATCACAAATCTTGTAAAACTTTCAAAGAAATGTGACAATATGTTGTCCCCACTCATTCCAACTTCTGAAGAAGCATTTTAACTGAGAATTAGCTAAACTTTTTCTACAGAAAGTATATGTGAATACAGTGTAAAATTTATTCTACAGGAAGTATATGTGAATACTTTAAAGTGTAATCATGTTTAATTTGAAGGAAATGTTCTTTCCGTAGAATGGAGATTGACCTACTCAAGGATATTAAAATGTACAGGGGTTCACATTTTGTGCTAATATTTTATCATTTTGAAAACTTATTCTTAAAAGACCCCCACATTGCATTTCAGTAAAGTGGTATCATTTTCTTTGACAACCATTAATAGCTATTAGATGTTAAAAAAAAAGGCTTTCTATAGATCATTAAAGTACGCTTAAGTAATTTATAATTGACAATTAAATCATCATCACATTGCATTATCATAAGTTTGATAGATCTGCTGCTTTTAAAGTGCTGAGAAGAAAGACCCTTTTGTAAGACACCCCACTACAGACTATTCTTGTATTTTAACTGATCACAATGCACACATTGTCTCGATATATATGCTCCGTATTCATCTTTTACAAGTTTCCTTTTGTGAGGATGCTGTGTGTGGGAGTCTGGTTCATGCTGGAAACAGCGTCCTTACTGAAACGTGGAGCCAGCAGCAGCCACCTTTAAACCTTTGCCTTTGCCATTGTCTCAATAAATGTAAAATAGAGGTAGAGCTTTCCATTTTGAAAGCCCAGATTCCTCATTCTCTCTTCTCCTCTCCTTTCCCTTCCTTTCTCTGAATATCGCTGAATGTGTGAGCAATATACATGTTACCATGATGGTGGCCACACTAAAAGTGACCCTCATTCTTGGGTAGCCAATGAACATTGGCCTTACTCTAAGGATAAAAGAGGCATGTGGATAATCTGTAAAATTTTAACTCCTGTTTTCTTCCCTCAGAAATTTGTGTACTTACCATATGTGAAAGGGGTCTTCAAGTAGTTCCTGAAAACATGTATTCTAAAAAACAACTCTATGCATGATTTTCAAACTTTTCTGCATCCAAATAAATTTGTATTTTAATTCCATTTTCCCACAAGTATTTTGGAATCCTTGCTTAGAAATTCTAGGTCAAATAGTTATATGTTCATATGGAAATATGGAAAACACTGAATTTAAGAAGGAATTGTAATTATTTACGTATCTATTTGTCTCATGAGGAACTTCTATAAAGTCCATAGATCATTGATTAATTTCTTTTATACACTTTGTTTCACCCTACAGTAACAATAGAAACCATCTACATAATGTAAACCTTAAAAATAATAGAGTATGTTCTCTCTGTCTCAAACCACTAAAAAGCAAAAAAAAAATCAAATTTTCATTTAATTTGCTAAACTTTGAGATAGGTCAAAGTACCAATAGATTTTTCTCTCTAATATCTAAGAAAGATATTTTATAATATGGACATAATCAAGTTTTATATGAGTCTGATTAATCTCATAAAGATTTATCAATGTTACTACATCTTCCTACTATTATTTAATTTATGAATCTTAAGAGTTTTCATCTGTGATAAATGCATCACATTAAAGATTAAAAAGTAGGATGGGTGATTTTTAAGTTTTTTAAATATTAAAATTATTAGATATTGATAACCAATTAATAGAAATTAAAATTTTAATTAACTAGGAAGGAGCAAAAAGTACTGCATAATCAGATTGAGTATCTTTAATTTTTTTTTTATTTCTTCCATAAGAAATGGAGACAGAAGATTGGGGGCACCCCGGACAGTATCCCCATGCTGCAACCCTTCCCCCACACTCAGCCATACAGGATCACAGGTGCACACATGCATCTGATGTGCACGGGAGACCTACAGACGGAACCTGGGACCTTTATGTGCCTCAGATTCCTTTCCCCTTTCTGCCACCATCACCTGAAACTGAGCATATTTTTTTGTGTGTTATTAGATTTTTGCTATAGGGTGCATGCACTCATCGGAGAGACAAAAAGCAAGAAATCAACCCCCCATCACTACCACCAGGGAGCATGGACACACCTCAATCCCTTCACTACTTTCCTTTCGGGACTTGGGGCACAAACACATACATGCCAGGCATGAGTTTCAAGCCGCCAGGTCCAAGACTCGAACCTCAGTTAACTACATGAGTCCAGCAACATAACCATTTCACTATCTGCTGGTCCCAAGACTATCTCGATGGTGAAGAATAGTTTCATGCAGAACATCTCCTCAGTGCTTGTTGTTCCTTAATGAAATTGAACTACTGAATTCAGGAGTTTCAAACCACTCTTGAAGTCACTGTGGCACAATTGTAATGGATAATTCAGGAGATCGCCTGACTCAGGGTGGCCAGACTATCTAGGAAGAATGTGTGAAATCAGTGTTAGCAATCAGAATCACAATGGGCAGGCCTTCCTGCTGCCATATGTAATGTACATGTAATATGTAAGTGTATAAAAGGGGAAAGGAGGCTCCCCGTTGTGAGGACTTTCAGTGGTACTGTTAAAGGAAGGCACAACCCATGGAGTGCCTGATGAAAATGCTAAGAGAATGCTGTAGAAGTGTATATAAATCATTCATTTTATGGGAAGAAGCTAAAAATCACCAAGAGGCTTTGCTGAAAGTCAGCCATGGACAGAGGAATTGGCAGAGGTGGTCTTTCATTTTCAGTCCTGCCATCTCGATTTGGTTCTACTATTTGAAACACGTCTCAAGGTATTAATGGGGAAAAAAAAAAAGAGAGAGAGAGAGATTGTCAAGACTGCAGAGACTCTTGATTCCAAAATACAAGCAGCAAAAATAGTTGATAATTTTAAAACATGTAGTGAGGCAGTAGTGAAAACATTATAATAGCTCTTCAGGGATTTTTTTTTTTTTCTGTTCCTGGTAGTGCAGTAAAACCTCACTAATTCAGAATAGTCTTTCCTAAAATTGGAAACTTTTCAAATGTAAACTATTTTTGTAAATATAATAAATGAAGGCATATGTATACTACTTAGTTAAAAAGGAGTAAGTTAAAGAAAAATATGCCACAAACAGGACCATATAAATTCCTAAATCTTAATTTGCTCTTTACTCAAAAAAAAAAAAAATAGTCTTTGGGATTTCTAGTTAAGATCATGTTTTGCCTTATGGCTCATGACATAGTGCAGAGAGAGAACAATCAAAGAGTCATACTTCACCACCAATTATGGTTTGTACAAAAAGAAAAAGATGTTTTAATTTATAATGTGTAATGTAATATAATTCATCACTTTAGTAGATAAACAAGAAAAACAAATTATCTTAACAAATACTGAATAAAATTATGCCCCTGGGCTGGCCCCACAGCACAGTGGTTGGGCTGTGTATTAGGAGCTGGATCCCACATGGCTGACCATCGTTTGAATCCTGGCACAGCAGCTTGGGAAACATGCCAAGTGTATATGCCCAGAATCCTGATGGAAGCGAGTGATGGAGAAGAGAGATTGCAATGTCGCCACTCCCCTCTAGGGGGTGTTTTTCTCTCTTGCTCCTGTTTTCTGTAGAGCGTACAGATACCTTCTGGCAATTAAAAAATAATATGTCTTTTTTTTTTTTTTTAATTACCAGAGGGCCGAGAGAGACAGAAAGCACTATGCCCAATGGGGTGTGATCAAACCACAATCTCTTCTCCATTTCTCCATTTTTTTGGAATTTGGTGTATACTCGTGCACACACACTCAGCATGTTTTTTTAGATTGCTGGGGCCTGGATTTGAACTGTGGTCAGCCATGCAAGATCCAGCTATCTGTATACAGCATTTAACCACTGTGCTGTGAGGTGGCCCTAAGGTATTGAATCTAAGGGGTTAAAAAAAATCTTAAAAGAATGAGAGATGCAGGGACCAGCAGATGGTGTAATGGTTATGTCACTGGACTCCCAAAAAGTCAACTCCAGGACCTGGGGTCTTAAAACTCATGCCAGGAACATGTGCATGTGTAGCCAAAATCCCAAGAAGGAGAAGGGATTGTGGCATGGCCATCCCCCCCTCCCCTGGAGGTGATTTCTTGCTTTCTGTCTCTCTGTCTTTCTCTGTCTCTCCAGTGAGCACAAACACCCTATAGCAAAAATCTCTCTTAAAAAAAGGGGGAGGATGCAAAGACATTTATAAAATTTGATAAACGATAGTTCTCTGAAGCCTATCGTTTGGGTAAGAGAGGATCAAGGGTGAAAATGATCATCATTTATTAAATAATGATCTGGAAGGTCTAGTCTTAGCAATAAAACATGCAACTAAAGTAACAGATATGCTAATTAGGAACACAATGGTAAAATGTTATCATTTGCAAGAGATTGATATAAAAAAATGATGATAACCAACTACAAATCTGTAAGAATTTTGGGAGAGTATAATGCAAAAATAACCCAAAAAATGTGCTTTAAATCAATAACATTACCTAGAATCAGTAATAGCAGATATGGAAACTATTTAAAGAAACGATAAGTCCTTCCTTGAAGAGAAAACATTGAGATTTTAGTCAATTTAGAGTTAACCCATGCTTCTAGATAAGAAAAACAAGGGCTATAAAGATGCTAAATTATTCAAAATAAATCCAAAGCTTCAGTATAAATACTAATCAAAAAATCAGTAGGATTTTTTTTTTTTTGAATGGACAAGATTATTTCAAATCTCAACTTGAAGTTCTTTTTGAAAGGAACAAAAAACAATTAGGGTAACTTACCATTGCAGATGTTATAAGACATAGCTATCAAATTTTGTAATTAAAGCAATGAGGTACCAGCCTCAGAAATGACAGATTTGCTAACACAGGATCTTATACATAAACATATACATATTATCCCAAAACCACTTGGAAAGGGTCGAGTAACAATTAATACTGATAAAACTGCCTGCATAGGAGACAGGGAGAATTCAGTTTGAAGCTTTACCTTATACCAGGCACCAAAATAAATTCTAGATTAATTTATTTAGGGACATCAGTAAAATAAAATATATGTAATACTTGAAAAACTTACTTTCAACAATCATTACATATGTTAAGAAAGATGCCTTGTTATATGTTTTTAAATAGGATTATTTTATGTTAAAATTATTTATTTGGCTATTTATTTTAACTTAACCAGAGAGGGACAGAGTGAGAGTAAGAGAGAGAAAGTGGGAAAGCAAGCCGCCAGGTCCAGCACTCAAACGGTGGTAGGGCATATGGGAATCCAGAACCCTTAACCACCATGCCACCTGCCAGCCCCACCTCATTATATTTTAAAAGCAATTTAAAATTCTGTGACCTCTACAATCTCAATTTTTTATAAGAAGATGAAACATATGCACTGAAAATGACTAAAAGGAAATAAACCAAAAGTTAAACATTATTTCTTTCTAGCCACAATTAGGTGATGATCATTTTTCTTTCTTCTACTTATCTGTATTTCCAAGCAATTTGGTGAGCAGGAATTGCTTTTATAATCATTAAAAACAATAAACATTATTTTTAAAAGAATTACATTCTGTATCCAAATTATCAGTAAATCTAAGTTGATGGCATTTAAATTAAGAATGTTTTAATCGTAAAGTTTTAGTAGTGTAATATTATACGCTCAGTGGGAAATCAGTGCATTACACTGATAAGTTTCATTTGTAGCAAAATGCTAAATAGTAAGGCTAAAAAAGGAAATGATCTTCCAGAGATTTCTCAATAAATATTGTTACAAAAGAAATTTTGTTTTGTCTTCAAACAGCCTAGAAGTAGGATTCAATAGGTTTCTCACGAAACGGACTAATGACACTTTTCTACTTCTGTCACCGTGGTTTGGATGTCATTTGAAGCAGTTTGTGTTCTCAGTGGCTTTGCCCAGCCCTAATGGTTTGGGAGGTGTTGTGGCATCAACCTCCATTTACAGAAATGAGAATGAAATGCTTTCAGATGTTTACAGAATCTTTTTGAGGTGTGTGTGTGAGGGGGGGGGTATCTGTTGTTTTGTTTGTGTATGGGGAGTTTTTTTTTTGTTTTTTTTTTTTTTTTCCCTATAAAGTATTCCTTTTGAAGTTCAGAGCTTAGGCAGAGAAAGCCTGAGTGTGGCGGGTGTAACTTTTGAATGCATAAAACAGCAGCTTTAATCTTAGGTGATGATTGACACCAAACAAAATGCAGGCTCTCTCTTTGTTCTCCAAAAACACAGTGAAATACATGTGAGTATCTGTGGCATTGGGTGTGCATGCATATACATTTGTATGTGTGTTTTGTTTGTGCAGTGTAGGAAAAAGGCTTGCAAAGTTCAGCCCAAGACAGCTAATGAATTTGGCGCTCTTCAAACTGTCTCCTAAGGAGTAATTCTAATGACAGGCCAATGACATATGCACTAAGGGAATGTGACAAGAGTCTCAGTTGGGACAACCACAGCCGAGGAGACTGAGGAGAATGGGCTACAGAGACCTCTGGTGACTAGGCTCAGAGCCTGGAGAGTTTCAGATGTGATGTCACACCTGCCTGTCACCTGAAAAACAATCGGTGAATCAGCTGGGTGATTAACTGCTCCTATCAAATTAGGTGATTATGCAGAGACAAGGTTATCTGAAAAAAGAATAAGAAAGTTTTATTCCCCCCAATTTTTTATTCTTCTTTTTTCTTTTGGAGAAAGCTCTCCATAAGCTTTTCATCTTTTACCAGTTTCTCTAATATATATATATATATATATACACACACACACTACAGAAAGGAACTGTGTCTGTCCCCAAAGATTGGAGAAAGTCAGAGATACTCTTCATTTTCCTGGAGTCACATGTAATCCTGTAGCCTTTTGAACCTTTGATCATCTAAAAGTAAACGGCAGGTAGCCTTTTTTTTCCAGTCAGGGTCTTGCTTTGTTGCCCATTAGCCTCAAATACACAGTCCTCCTGCCTTAGTCTCCCAAGTAGTTGGGGCAAAAGGGGTGCACCTAGCTTAAGGCAGGTAACTGTTTCTCACATAGCTGTGAGCTGATCACATTATGCTTATTTTTTGCTTCTACACATATGTCCCCCATTCCCATCCTATGCACTTCTATCACCATCCTCTTAAAAACTACTTTGCGGGAACCAGCAGTTAGTGTAATGGCTATGTCGCTGGACTCCCATGTAGTCGACCGCAGTTCGCATCCCAGACCCGGTGGCTTAAAACTCACGCCGGGCGCATGTGTGTGCATGCCCAAGATCCAGAGAGGAGAATGGAGGAGAAGGGATTGCGGCGTGCCATCCCCCCTGGGGGGTGATTTCTCGCTTTCTGTCTCTATGTCTTTCTCTGTCTGTCTGGCGAGTGCACGTGCCCTGTAGTGAAAATCTCTCAAAAAAATTTAAAAAACTACTTTGCCATATCTCTCTCCATTGTGGTTTTTGATGATTTGTTCACTTGTGTATTTTTTCTATCACACAACAAACATGGAGCACCTATTGTTTATCAGTTATGTTTCTAGGCATTGCAGAGATGAAAATAATCATATAGTACCTGCTCTCAAGGATCCAACAGTCGAATGGGGGTACAGAAAATGAGTTTACTAGTCAATTGCTACAAAAGGCTAAATATGAATTATGCCACAGTACCATGACTTGCAACAATAAACATTTATTCTTCCACTTAGGAGTCTGCAAATTAACATTGTTTTCTTTTAGGCTGTGAGTCAGCTGGGCTTGGCTCCTGACTGTGGGCAGGGCTCGAATCTTCATGTATGTTTGTTCTGGGCCCCAGGTGGAAAGGGCAACAGATTCCCTGGGGCATGCTTTGCTCGTGACAGGTTGTGGTGCATAAAAACTCAAACCAAACTACACAAGCATATTTATCATCATGTCTGCTAACATTCTAAAAGCTGAAACAAGTCTCAATGTCAAACCCAACATTAGTAGAGTAGGGAAATATATCCCACCCGTTCTAGTACACTATAGGTTTACACAAAGGCGCGCATGAAGAATTGGCAAAATAACTCAATCTGCCACGCATATTCTAACAATAGAGTATGATGTATGTATCAGGGTTAAAGAAAGTACAGAGAAATATTTCAGAGGAGGGGTGTATTATTCAGGGCTCAATCATAGAAACAGAACTAGTAGGATCGATGATAGATTAGATGGATACATAGATAGATAGACCTCTCTGCTATAGAGATTTTGCTTGACACAGTTGTGGCTATAGGTTCAACACCTCTGTAAGGTTTTTTCCTCTGCATCTGATGCTGAAACTTGAAATCCATAGGCCAAATACTCAAGAAGAAAAGATGATAAAGTGAGGTAGCTCAAGAGCAACCTGGAACCTCAAACAGGAGTAAGAATCCTTTAAAGATGGACTGGATCACTTGTAAGTTTTTGTTCCCTATGCCTCTGTAAGGTTCTTGTGACCTTTATGATCAAAGGAAGAGATGTGCAGAAAGAATCCAGGGGAAGAGAGAGCAGTTTCAGACCCAGCTGCTGCTTCACACCAACACAGGCAAGTCAGGAGATCAGGAACAATGGGAGCAAACTACAAAATGATTGTTATTTCATCTTCTGTCCTTCCCATCTTCCAAGAATCTTCACTGTTGTTCACCCTAACTGTAAACATTTTTTAAAATTGCATTCTGGGAAATGTAGTTCAGTCGAGTCAAGCTGAACTATTACCAAGCCATCAGGAAGGCATCTGACTGAACTAGCAGAAAAAAGAAACTATGAAATGCTTAACTGAATCTTTAAGGATGAACAGGAGTTACCTAGCAAGGCGAAATGGCAGTATCTATTGAAACAAAGCATGAGAAAATTAAGCCTCAGGAATATGGAAGATCCTGACATAGAAGCCCAAGAGCAAAAGCCACCAGCAATATATGCATATTCAAAGTTAGGTCTATTTAACTTGCTACAGCAAAAGAGAATGTATGTCAATGGTCTCTTAGAAAAAGGAAGTTGGAAGATGCTTACTATCGAAATAGAGCTTGTGCTGTATGATTCTAAGGAAGTTTTCAAGAAGCAAAGGCCAGTTCTGCATTGGATGTTTACAAGAAGTATTTTGTTTTTCAGGCAATATTTGGCATTTTTACAGACTGAACTATATCCTCCCCAAAATTCACATATTGAAGTTCTAACCCCTAGTACCTCAGAATGTGATTGTATTTGAAGATAGGGCCTTGAAGGTGGTAATTAAGATGAATGAGATCATAAGTGTCAGGCTCTAATCCTATAGAACTATTGTCTTTATAGGAAGAGGAAGAGACGTTAGGGATATGTGAGCAAGGAGGAAAGGCCATCCACAAGCCAAGGAGAAGGCTCTCAGGAGAAAGCAAACCTGATCTTCGCTTTTAGCCTCAAGAAGAGAGAGAAATCAATTTCTGTTGGTTAAGTCACTCAGTCTGTGATATTTGCTATGGCAGTCCCAGCTGAAGAATATCAGAATCTTGGTAGTTTTTACTCTAGACAACAGGAAGACAAAAGCCGAACTGAAGTTTTCATTGGTAAAGAAGCAGTTGGAATTCGGGGTTTTGTTGTTGTTGTTTTGTTTTGTTTTGTTTTTGTAGGGTTTTTTTTAGTATGCAGTAGTTACAATATCTGTTTTTTGTTTTTTTGTTTTTACCACTATAGTCACCAAGTCTGATTAATTTTATACCCTGTACGAGTTGATGTTTGGTTGGGAACGTCCTACTCTACCTGTCAACTACCAGCTGTTAAAACTGGTTTTTATTTTCTTATTGGCATATTCAGAGCGGATTCTCATTTACTGATCCAGAAATTACACTGAATTGCCATTGCTTATTATGTTGCAAGAATCCAGATTCCTTTGCTGATTTACAAGATTCTCAGTCTGGCTTCACTCTTTCAGGTGCCTATCTCTCCACCTTTGTCTGTCCATGATGTTCTATTCAGGCTTGGTTTCACTATCTCCCACATGACTTACTCCAAGACTGGTCTGCTCTGCATGGGATATCCTCACATGATGTCCTACCCATTTCCTCAAGTTGAGGCCAGGTGGTGGTACAACAGTAAGGTTCTGGGTTTATACCCTGGGAGCTCCCTGAGAACATCAGAGGCAAGTGTATGCACAGCCATGATCTGGACTGCCTGAGTCTTAGGGTAGAATATGGTATAAGGACCCTGTAGAGCCACCCAAAAAGTGTGATTTGTTTGATTGATCACATGGTTTAAAAAAAAAAAATAAAACTGGGACCCTATTATTACATCTTTGTATTGCTTTTGCTATGGAAATGATGTCCTCAACTTACTCATGTATTCAGCCAGCTAGAATTTTTGAGCACCTATTTTTGGGCTCAGCACTTTGATATTTAAGCTGAGTCCTGAAGGATACACAGAAATAAACCTACTGAGGGGGTGGAGACCATTGGAGAGTTTTGCTTGGGTAGAAAACAGTAAGAACAAAAGCGCAGAGGCAAGGGAAAGTGTGTATTTGAGAAATTGAAAGAAATTCAGGGTGCAAAGAATACAGCGTGCAGGGTGAGCATACCAGAGAGACAAGTTAGATATGCAGGTGAGTCCTCTGAGCCATATTCTGTGATTTGGACTTCATCTAAAGGGCATGGAGAAACTCCAGTGGACTTTAAGCAGAAACTGTTATGACCAGCCCAACCTCAGTGGTACAAGTGGTAGCAAACTGATCTGTAGGGTTGGAAGCCACATGGGCAAACAAAAGTTTGGATCCAAAGTCAACCTGAAATACATCAAGTGCATGCATCCAAGATCCTGAGTAGCTGGAAGGCTGGAGGAAGGGATCAGGGTGATAAGAGACCCTGTCAAGATTCTCTCTCCCTCTCTTTTTCTCCCTCTCAAGAAATACACTTTTTTAAAAAAAGAGAGACAACTATGATGATATTTCAGTACTAAGTAAGTCTGGCCGAAATGTGTAGCAGGGATCAGAGCTGGTGAGACTAGAAGTAGAGAGATGCCTTAGGAGGTCTGGCAAGCTCTGCTAGGATAGCGCAGGTGATAGGAAGTAGGAAATTTTTAGAGAAAGTGTTCTACTGACTTTCGTTGTCTCTCTGGCAATTTTTACTTAGAAGCATTCTGCAATAGTTTGTTTCAAGTCTTTAAAAAGTTTATAGAGAATGTGTATTACCAAAAACAAACAAACAAAAAGCCTCCATGAGTTTCAGAATTGTTTACACTAAATTAAACTCATACTTCAATTCCATTTTCCATGAGTTTTAATTTAAAAATCCCCATGCATTTATTTATTTATTTATTCGTGAGCAA
>NW_006159757.1:2737981-2738631 GCF_000334495.1 Tupaia belangeri chinensis | reverse complement strand
GGAAAGAGAGAGAGAGAGAGAGAGCAATAGCACCCTAATAGGGCCCCCACACCATAATTCACCCTGTATCTCAGCCAGCCCCAGATTATGGGCACACACATACTCTAGATATTCAGGAAGGTCTTTGAACATGAATCCAGAATTTACCGGGTGGGTTAGAATTGCAGAGCATTGCATTACCATTGTGCCATTGTATGCCCCCCTATTTATTTATTTACTATTTTTCTTTTGTTTAATGTAATTTTTAGAGAAGGACTTGCTATGTTGTCTACACTGACCTAAAATTGTGATCCTCCTGCCTCAGCCTGTTGAGTGGCTAGGATACAAGTTTATTTGCCTGTCTAGCCATATACGTTTATATTCAGTGATTATGCTTTGGCTATAGAATTTAAAGTGAACGCGTGGTTTTTCGGTTTTTCTATCTGAGTGCCGATTGAATGGGTATGTTCATTCTGTGAATATGCAACCAGCTGAGCACTTATGGGTACTTTCCTATGCACAGGTGATACTTTACTTAAAAAGTTTAAAGTTTAGGGACTGGCAGATGCTGTGGTGTTTAAGAGAGCTGGACTTCCTCATGGCCGACAGTGGTTTGAGTCCCAGACCTGGCGATTTGCTCACTCACTCTCTCTCTCTCACACTCTATCCCT
>NW_006159757.1:2732201-2737962 GCF_000334495.1 Tupaia belangeri chinensis | reverse complement strand
TCTTTCCCTCTATGGTAAAATTAAAATAAATAAAATAAATAAAGTTCAATAAAATCATTCTTTAAAAAAAATTTAAAGTTTGGGCCAGCCAGGTGGCATAGAGGTTAAGACAGCTGGATCCCACATGGCTGACTGCACAGTTCGAGTCCCAGACTCAGTGGCTTGAAAAACACACTGGGGCATGTATGCCTGCATACCTAAAATCCTGAGAAGAAAATGGAGGAGAAGGGATTGTGGCACTGTCATCCCTCCTCAGAGCGATTTCTCTTGTTCTTTCCTCCTCTCCTCGCCTCACCTCGCCTTGCCTCTCCTCTCCTCTCCTGTCCTCTCCTCTCCTCTCTTCTCCTCTCCTCTCCTCTCCTCTCTTCTTTCCTCTGTTCTCCTCTGCTCTTCTCTCCTCTCCTTTCCTCTCCCCTTCCCTCTCCTCCCCTCCTTTCTCTCTCTCTCTCTCTTTAGAAGTTCATGTGCCTATAACAAATTAAAAAGAAAAGTTTACAATTTAAAACAGTTGACTTAGGAGATTTTATCTATGCCTAGAGTTTACAATCCCTTTAACTTTTGTGATCATTTTCAAGCAAAATTCATAGACACCTTCAAAAACTTTGCTGTGGCTTTTTGGAAATATTGGACCCAACTAGCCTGTTAAAAGCATATGACTCCATTGACACCTTTGCCTTTCAATCCTAAAAGCAGATGCATTTCCAGTCTTCTTGCTCCCTGCCCTGCCCTGCCCCTTCTCTCATTTATTTATTTATTTATTTATTTATTTATTTATTTTCAGCCATACATTAGAGGAGATGGTGAATAAGAACATTTTTGTGTCTATCTCAGAAGTCAGGGCAAACTGCTCAATGTTTGGCCAGAGTTTGTACAAGTAAGTCTCTTGCCCTGCCTCCTCTTCCCGTGAGCATGCAGGCACTGATGTAGCCTGCCTCCTTTTTTATTTTTTGAGGAATTTTTGCTATAGGGTGCATGCGCTCACCAGAGAGACAGAAAGTGAGAAATCACCTCTCTCCAGTGAGGATGCCCATGCCACAATCCCTTCTCCTCCATTCTCCCCTCTTGATTTTGGACACACACACATACACATATCCAGCATGAGTTTCAAGTTGCCAGGTCCAGGACTTGAGCAGGCATGTGGGAATCCAGCAATGTAACCATCACGTCATCTGCTGGTCCCAACCTACTTCCTTTGATAGTAAGGTTCTGGGTCAGCTCTGTGACCAGCTGTAACGCACTGCTCAAGAGAAGCCTGTTCTCACGGGACAATGGCAGTTTGAATCCCTAGCCCCATCAGGCTGAAACATGCTAGGCAAGCATGTGAGTGCCCCAAATGTGATGACCTTAAGACTGGATGAAGGGGATCACCGTGTGACCAGATCCTGTGGAGGAAACGCATTCGCTTCTCTCCTTCTGTCTCCAGCACGTGCTATATCATTAATAAAGAAGAGGGGGAAAAAAGAAAAACAAAAAATCACTAGGCTGCCTTCTAGGGTTATGCCCCAGTCCTCACCTGGCTTCCAAAACTTTCTGAATGTTTTGTCTTGTATGTGTACTGCCCTGCTTTTTCATTCAGCATCCAAACAAATAATTCATGAGGTCAAGGTAACTCATAGCTTTATATGTGGATATTTTTTTCTTTCCAGCTAAGTTTAAGCCCTTTTGTAATGTGTTTGGCCCTCTCACTGGAGCATCCTCCTTTGCTTCCTCCTTGATTTGTGATTTGTCCTGGAGTTTTGGTCTTGGTCCAGTTCCCATTTTTCACCCTCCACTTTCTTCCTGGCAGCTCTCGCCCACTGCAGTGTTTCTAACTTCCTCCTCTACTTAGATGATCTGCCTGTGGGCATCTCAAGCTCAACATATTCTCAGGAATAAGTTATCTTCCCCATCTTCTCTGTTTTACCTTTTCTGATTTCCTTCCTTCTCAGTTAACAGTATTATCCTTCAGCCACATTGTCCTTGTTGGAAACATCAGCATTATCTTCAACTCCTCGGATACCTGGATTCTGCCATTCAGTTGTCCACATGATGATACACCACTGAGTTAACCTTTGAGCCACTCCTTGTCACTACTGCCGGCAAGGTGCAATGGGGAAAGGGGCCAGGCATGACTCCCAGTTTTGCCACTTGCTGGGTTTGTCAGTTGGGGCCTTTCTTAAACTACCAGGCCCTCAATTTACTCATTTGTGTAACGTGGGAGGTAACATGGATTTACTGGATTGTGTGATGATCAATTGAGCGATTTACTCTTATGAGCAGTGTCTTGCACAAGCATAACCAATAGGCAGTCAATGAATAGAAGAACCTCCCTCTTAGGTAGACCTCATCACTTATGACCTGTGCGGGAGCTTCCCCACTGCCTTCCCACCTGCCTAGACTCTTCCCTGTTCTCAGCTCATGCTCCACACTCAAACCTGGGGTATCTTTCTAGAGCTCAAAACCCTTCATGGCTTCCTATTGCCAGAGTCATCTGTGAGGAATTCAATGTCCGTCCTCACTCAGCCCCACACTACGTTCTGCCTTGACTCATTTAATCCATTGGCCTCTAGGAACCTGCCAGCAACTTTCTTTGAAGATAATGATTTAGTCATGTTCCCTGAACATTTGCTGTGTACACCATGACAATATTAACATACTGAATAGAAATAAACAAGTGAAACTAATATTTAGTGTCTATCTTACAATGTAAAACAGAATCCAATTTAATGCATTTTTTAAAAGTGAGAATACAACTCATTAGGAACTGATTTAAGGAAATATGTGTGGTATTGAATAGCTTTGACTGTTTTTAATAGCAGGCAACAGATGGAACTAATAAGAATGTAACTTGCTATTGATCTCTGGAGATCTCAGTGAGGTGAGAGGGAAGTAGAGTATAAGACAATGGCATTGAGAAAAACGAGGTGATATAAACACTGGGGACTGTGGCACAGTTAACTAAAGAGTTAAATACATAAGCAGATCCATGCCTGAAAATGAACGAGGCAAAAATTAGACTACAGCTAATTCTTGTTCCTTGCCCATAAAGATACTTGCTTTTTCCAAAACACTGTAAAAAATCCCCCTCCAACTCCCAGGACTCCTAATTCTGAAAGTCTTGTCTACTCATCTCTTTTTTCATGCCCAATCCTACCTGCCTGTAATGCATTAACTTCCAAACTTAAGAATTTATAGAAAGTAATGAAAAAAATACACATAGTTTTCTACTTTATGTTCTATACTCCCTTATAAATGTTGCTTTAAAGTTTGAAAACATTATGAAAACAACAAACTCATCATTCCATTTTAAGGAATGTATAAAGTCCTTTAAGTTGGGGCCACACATAGCACAGCAGTAAAACACAACACTCTGTGTAGTAGATCCACATAAGAGGGTTGTCAGTTCAAATCCAGAGACTCCCCTGAGTATGCTAGGCACACACGGGCCCAAGATACAGGCTGGCTAAAACTGAGGGGTTGATCACAGCACAGACACCCTGTCAGAGGTGCTGTATCTCTGTCTCTCTCACTCATGGAATAATCATTTTAAAACATTATTGGGACTAGCAGTTAGCATAATGGCTATGTCGCTGGACTCCCACGTAGTCGACCATGGTTCGAATACTGGACCCAGTAGCTTAAACTCATGCCGGGCGCATGTGCGTGTGTGCCCAAGATCCCGAGAGGAGAATGGAGGAGAAGGGATTGCAGCGTGGCCATCCTCCCGAGGGGTAATTTCTCGCTTTCTGTCTCTCTGTCTTTCTGGCAAGCGCACATGCTCTATAACAAAAACCTTTCAAAAAAAAAAGAAAAAAATTATTAAAGTTAATAACAGGGTCTTTCTGCAGCCAGCAGACAGTATGGTGTTAAAGTGCTGGATTCCCACATGGCCAATCACAGTTCAAGGTTCAAGTTCTGTGTGGTGGGTGGAAATCATACCAGCATGTGTATATGCACTCAAAAATCCCAAAAGGAGAATGGAGGAGAAGGAATTGTGGCATGGCCGTACCCCCTGGGGGGGGGGATTTCTCACTTTTTTCTTTCTGTCTCTGTCTCTCTCTCTCTCCTGCAAGTGCACACGCTCTATGATAAAAACTGAAAAAACAAACAAACAAACAAACAAAACAGGACCTTCCTAATTGTTGCAGGTTTTATACTCATGACTTACTCCTCCTTGCTGAGCTTGATAAATATCTCACAAACCATGTGATATAACTGTCAGTCACAGAGACAATGTGACTTAACAGAATGCTTCACAAAGAAATCCAGCCATTGAACAAATGTTTATCACCTGTCTACCATATGCCACACTTTGGTCTAAAATGGGGATAAAGTAGAGAAAGTCCTTGCTTTCGTGCAGTTTAGGTTCAGATGGAGGAAACAGATAATAAGCATGTAAATAAGTAACTTCGTTTCAGAAAATGATATAGAAAGAAATGTACCTCTTTAATTCCTTAAGCACGTGAGTATTACATAAGAACTGTAAATGTGTTATCATAGTTTCAAAATCATCTTTCCAGGACCATCCACGTTCTTCGTCATCTCTGTCATAGAATTGCCTGGCTCCCACCTAGCTCTCCCCATCCAGAAAGGAAGTCTGGTCTATTCCATCCATGGTCTTTGTGAAGGTTGTCCTGCTTACTTAGGATTTGCTAGGATAAAAAACAAGAAAGAAGAGCTGAGCACGATTGGGCGAATGCATTCCCATTTGGGATACGCAGATAATGATCAGATTACATAATTTCTCTTACAAGGCAGTTTGGAAAGGCAGTTGTTTTTACATGTACCTCTCCTCAAAATAGCAAACGATGGCCATGCATGGTGGTGCAGTGGTAACAGAACAGTCTGTGATGCTGGAGCCATATGGGCAAATTCTGGGTTCACATCCTGAAGTCTCCCTATCCACCTGGGCACATATGTGCCCACAATCCTGACCAGCTTAGGCTGAGGGTAGGCCATGGTGTGAGGGCCTTATTGGGTATCGCATAAAAAATTAATAAACTTTAAAAAAATAATCAGGAATAAACTTGGTCTATTTTCCATGCAAATGTTAATGGCTAACTTATGTATATTCACCTGTCACCTTCTCAAGATTTCCCATCTTGTTGAGAGTGGCCCTTGGCAAAACATTAGGCCAAAAATAACCACTCTGCAATGAACATTTTGTTTGGTAAGTCATAAGAGTTCACAAGCCATAGTTAGTTGTTTTACCAATTAGGCTCTTTAGAGTAGTCTTTTCTTCTTTTACTTTTTTTTTTTTCTTAACATTTTTGTCATAGGGACCATAAACTTGCCAGAGAGAAACAGAGAGAGAGGGCAAGTGAGAAATCATCCCTGAGGGTGGATGACCATGCTATAGTCCCTTCTCTGCCATTCTCCTCTTGGGATTTAGGGCATGCTTACACATGTGTGTGGCATGATTCTTTCAGGCTGCTGGCCTAGACTCTTGGACCGCACAGTTGGCCATTTGGGATCCTGTGCCTTAACCTCATACCACCTGCTGGCCTGTGGGTAGTCTACTTTAAGAGAAAATCCGGGACCAGCAGTTAGCGTAATAGCTATGTTGCTGGACTCCCACGTAGTCCACCATGGTTTGAGTCCCAGACCCGGTGGCTTCAACTCACGCCGGGCACGAGTGCATGCATGCCCAAGATCCCAAGAGGAGAATGGAGGAGAAGGGATTGCGGCATGGCCATCCCCCCTGGGGGGTGATTTCTCACTTTCTGTCTCTATGTCTCTCTCTGTCTGGCAAACGCACGCGCCCTATAGCAAAAACCTCTCC
>NW_006159757.1:2713126-2731523 GCF_000334495.1 Tupaia belangeri chinensis | reverse complement strand
CTCCAAAAAAAAAAAAAAAAGAGGAAATCCTTTACTTTCTTCTTCTTGTCTTCAATGGACCTTTCTCTACCTAAGCAGATATATGTTCTCTCAGCCAGTTCTTAGTATCTGTTTTCATTTATAGCGAGCAGTCATTATTACTCTTTACAGTGATAACTCTTAAATTTTTCTAGTACCTGTTTCGAAATGGCTTCTTAGAGTTCTCAGTATTTCATGGTTTATTATTTATACAGTCTTATGGTTTAAATATGACACTTTGTCACTTGAAGAGGCTTTACAGTTATTCTTGGTAATTATTCATCCATATGTCTCATTCATCCTAGAAAACAGCTCCATTTTGAAAATGAGTGAAGAGCCCTATGCCTTGTAGAAGGAATGTCTGTTTGAAATTCAGGACCCTTGGGTTTGTTACTGGGATGACTGTCACCTGCTTCCAAAGCATGACTTGAAGGGAATTTTTGAGTGCCCAAGGGAAAAGAACTCATGTTACATAGTTCCTCAGATTACCACCAAATCCTTTTTTTTTTTTTTTAACCAATACTGGTTAGGTTTTACATTAAACCAACTATCAGTTTTATATTTCAGGTGGTGTTAATGGCATTGACAGTTTTCTTCCCAAGGCAGAAGGGGCACAAGGGTCTAGAAGAACAGGATTGCCCCCAGATTCCATGAGTTCTCAGCTCCCATCCCTAGTGCTGCCCTGGGCTTGTCCACTAATGAATGTCTCTGCTTTGCCACCATCACACAGATAGAGATGCTTCCTCTGAGGTTGACAGATCAAGTCAGAGGAGGTTTTCATCTTCTCACTATCAGCAGAATGGAAGAAAATTCATCCATTCACACAAATATTTATCAGGGTTGCTGTGTAGCTAGTATGTAACCTGCACTTTCTATGCTGGACATCTATTTCTTTTAGATCTTGGCCATTACTTTGTATTCACTTCGAAAATTGTTTATTTTCATCTCTCACAATAATATGATGTTTCTTGATTAATCCTGTCAATTCTTGGTATTTGAAACTCGATGCCTCCACCTTCCAAGATCTTTCTTTTAGGCTATGGATCTGAGAGGCTGGCTAGAGTTGGTTGTATGGTGTCCATCCTTCATCAAAAAAGAAATTGGTTTTTCCAGGCCCTACCTCCCTAGCACACTTCATTGTATACATTTCCCTTGAAATGGTACTTTTTGTTACTTTTACAATGTAAATGTAAAAATGCAAAGACGAGGCACAGAGGGCAGGAAAAAGTCATTAATGTTGCATTGGAAATTTCACTTTTTAGCCTGGAAATTGCCATAACAGAAATAAATGCACACATAATTTGCCTTTCTAAAAACTTTTAGGAAAATCAAATCCAGAAAGGTCAGGAAGCCGGCCAATCCTCAGCTCATTGACCAGTGCTCCCCCCATAGAAGGGCTTCTCTATTTTCTCCCTCACCAAGTTTGTAGTATTCGGTAAAAATTTAATTTAGATAGTTAAAACATCTTTTTGAGTACAGAAGCATTGAGATAAGCCAAATTTTTGTGTTATTATTTCTCTTGGTTGATTACTGCTATAATTATTTTGGAAAAAATTTCCTTACAAACTAAATTTAGTAATAATCAAGATTGTTAAAATTAGGGCTGTCAGGTGTCATGGTGGTTAAAGGCACTGGATTCCCACATGGTTGACTGCGGTTTGAGTCCCAGACCTGGCAACTTGCTTTCTCACTTTCCCTTTCTCTTTCTCTCTGTCTTTGGTCAAATTTTTAAAAATAATAATAACAAATGGAATTGAATAAATAAATAATTATTTTTAAAAAGATTGTTAAAATTAACCATTATGATGACCTAAAAATAATATTAATAATTTACTCCTCAAAGTCCTTTGTCTGGTCTCAACTCAATCTTCATTTGGAATTAAGTTTGAAAGGAATTTCTCTACTAGTGTATGAGACATAACCTTTTAACTAATTTTTCCCGAACTTAATATCTATCCTGGGTAGACTTACTCTCTAGTCTATCACATGGGAAGCCATATTAGCACCATGTGGAAAGGCCCTGGGTTTGGGTCTCAGCCCAATCTGCCCAGGCCAGGCATGACTATGTTTGCACTTATGATCCTGGCTCACCAGAGGGCTGGCGAGGGTTGAGGAGTTTTGCAGCATGGCAAAACTCTGTCAGTGGTCTCTGTCTCTCTCTTTCTCTAGTCAAAGAAATTTTTTAAAAGTAAGCGTTTGTGTAAAAGATTCATTACACTACGTACTCTTAAAAACTGTGTCTTGGGGACCGATAGATGGCATAATGGTTATGTCGCTGGACTCTCACATAGTCTATCGCAGTTCGAGTCCCAGACCCAGCAGCTTAAAACTCATGTTGGGTGCATGTGCATGTGTGCTCAAAATCCAGAGAGGGGAAAGGAGAAGAAGGGATTGCAGTGTGGCCATCCCGTCTAGGGAGGTGTGATTTCTCACTTTCTGTCTCTCTGTCTTTGTCTGTCTCTCTGGTGGACACACACACCCTATAGCAAAAATCTCTCTCAAAACAAAAACAAAAACAAAAAACAGTGTCTTGAGGGCCAGCTGCTGGTGTGGTGGTTGAGGCAGCTGGATCCCACATGGCCAACTGCACTGTTTGAATTCTGGACCTGGCAGCTTGAAAAACGTATTGGGCACATGTTGGGAAATTCTGAGAGAAGAAGAAAAGAAAAGGGAATTTGGTGTGGTCATCCCCTCCATGGGGTGCTTTTTTACTACTGTCCCTACTCTCTGTCTCTCTTCAGTGAGTTCACGCACCCTATGTCAAATTAAAAGCAAAAAGCAAAAACACCCTGTGTCTTGCTAGGAAGGTTGTGTCAGTGAACACTGCCCACAGTAGGGCATGGGATGCACTGTGGTGCAGTAGAAAGAAGGTGGCCCTGTGGAGCTCTCAAGCTTGGTCATTATTGCATCCTTTGTGGGTAAGTCACTCTATGTCTGCATTTGGACTTTTTTGCCTGAGAGGGAAGTGGTACCAGCTCTGCCTGTCCTACAGTGTTGTTGTAGGGATTAAATGAACTGCCAGATATGAAAAGGTCTTGAAATTTAAAACATGGTAGCATGAAAGGAATGTCTGTCTTGTCATCTGTACCAACCAGTGCCTAAATTAGAATAAAACGTGTTGGTTTTTTGTTTTTACATTTTTGTTAAGGAAGCTACATAAAGAAATTTTGAAAATTAAAGTACTCTTTCTCCACAGTTCCAGTAGTTAAATTCATTTCTTTTATTTAACAAATATTTATTAAGCCCCAGCAAAGGGAAAGATAGTCCATTGGGTGTGTTAAGAAGTCCAAAGATGAATTCAGTGTACATTTGGGGTCAAAGACTTAACCATGTATACAATATGTAAAGGTTATAAACAACATCTTTCTAGTCACTCATCTTTATAACCCCAAGTTCAGCATGTGCAACTGGTGGACGTAAGGGCCTCAATCTTCCATTTCAGTGGAGTTTGGGCAAGAACTAAACTCTTACTTTAATCGCTTTCTCATTATTTAGATCCCTAGACTAAAAAAGAAGTGGGAAGAATATAAAATATTTAACGGTTGGTTTCAATTCCAGTCATTACTACTATGGAACTGAAATTCATTTCAATAGAGGAAGAGCCCCATCCACTGCAGCATGGGTTTCCAGTGCCATAGCTCTATTTATGGTTAAGTGAATGCATTATGGTTATATATTAGCACTTGCCTCCAAGTGTAGCTCCCCTTAGAAACTGTATGGAAGTATGCTGAAAAGGGCTTTGTGTTTAAGCAGTATATTTTTACCTTTCTCTAAGAGACAAAATCCATGGTTGGTTGAGTGTAATTGTTCTACTTAATTTTTTTAATTTTTTTTTAATTTATTTTTTTAATTGTTCTACTTTTGATTAACATTTTCATTGACCAAACACACCCAGTCTTATTACAAGCACGTCATATGTTTTAAGAAAAATTAACATGTGCTATCTCCTTTTTACTGCTGGGCCAAAGAGGACCAAAGAGAGGTTAAGAGACTTGTGCTGGCATTTAGCACAAGTCATGGAGGGAACAGGCTCAACCTCTATCTCCCTAAGGTCTCTCTGGTTCCAAACTCATTTACAGAATGCTTCTCTTGCTTCTAAGGAACACCATATGTTTTGTATGGTATTATATCCTGGAAAGGTCATTCATTTGTATATATTCACTCTATCACTCCCTATGTTATAACGAAGTAAGGATATGTAAAAATGGTTTTGCTTTAGGAACAAGGTTCTCATTTCATAATGTGACCTTTGTCAAGTGATTCTTCATGTCTTATCACTATCTAGCAACGGAGTGACAACTGTTATCCTTTGCTTATTTTCCTTAGTCCAGTTGATACACTAAGCAAAATTACCGTGCAGCAGAGATTAAAGAAACTTCACCACCCTCTCTGCCAAGAGCATCACCATTTCCCAAGCTGTGGATGAATTCCAAGTTCAGAGGTCAGAGATCTAGTAAGATATTGGAGTAGGTTCCAGAGCTTCACACAGGGGAGGAACAGAATATACCATTATTTTCCTCACCCTAATATTACTCCCGCTAAAGATCTGAGTCCAGATTATTACCAAGTTGCACATTGTACTGTTGGAGGACAGGACTGAGATCAGTGTTCAGTAGTTCAGGTCCACTTCAAGCTATTCCGTACTGTGCCATCCAAGCTGAGAGCGTCCCTTGCTTGCAGTCAGCACATGCCTCCTGGAGTGGCACCTTAGCTTTCACGTTCAGACAACTGGTTGTTCAGTCCACAGCATCTTGCCTTTTGTGCCTGTTTAACTTGTATTTCACTTGGCTAATCGGCTTGGAATTTTTCTAATTCCAATAAACAGGAGTCCAATGTGTATTTTCCTGGTGAATTGTATACATGAAGCCCTGTGAGTATAATGAAGTAGGGAAGCAAGTTTTTCTTATTTTGGAAAAGAGCAACTCATTGGTCTCTTGAGGATGACAGGATGATGTTCTGATGTAAATTAGGACTTCAAAGTGACCAAACAGTTCTTGCACTGCCTCCCTCCTTCAGAGTCCCTGCTTCAGGTGAATGATGCTCTGATTTATGAGAACTCTGGTGTGCACAGAGTTAAAATATTTCCAAGTTCCCCAATCTCTGTCCTCTGCATCTATGACCCAGGGTGGGGCTAAGGTTCTTGACCTTGTCACTCTTTCTGAGGACAAGAGAAGAGGAACAGATGAATCCAACTGTGAATGCAGTGTCCCAGAAAAGAGAGACAATAATCCTTTTTAGCACACTGACCTATCCAAATCTTTAGTTAGTCATCTGCGATGCTTGCTGACAGTTAACAGCAAAAGGAAACAGTGAAATTGGTTTTGCTATTAAATGTATAAGGCAAAGGTAAATGAGTTGCTTATTTATCTTTCCCGTTTTTTAAGATGGTAATTAGGAGAACTAACACCAGCCGGGCTTGAGTGAATGCAAACAAGACCCCTATAGGCAGCACAGTGTATTAGTGTAAAAATATGCCTAGACAACATAACTTGTCAGAGAGGATTATTTCTACTTAGTGAATCTGCAGGAACCCCTTTGCTCCACTATTCAGCATTTGACTAGAGAAAAGAGTGGGGAAAGAGAGAGAGAGAGAGAGAGAGAGAGAGGAGAGAGTGCGCATTAGCAAACAGTGACTGTGGCATTGATGTTTGAGCGCACTTCTGAACTGGCTTTTGTTGAGACTATCAGTGTAGAAAGCATGCGCTGTCCCAAATCCGCTGTTACTATGAGAAATGAGGAGCTGCTTTTAAGGTATGTTGTGTCCTTTGTTTTTAATGTATTCTTTTCCAGTTTCTAGAGCTGGCTGAGAAAATAATCATGCTCGGAATTAAGTAGCTTCCTTATCTTAGAAGAGAAGGGGGAAAAAAGAATCTAAAGAGAGAGGGGGAAATGAAATTGAGACCAAGAGATTGGGAGAAAGAGAGCAAGCGAGAGAAAGGAGAAGGGCTGCCGTGTGCGAGTTCTATTTGTACTAGTTGCCTTTTGAAAGCATATCATGTATTTGCTCGCTGCTATTTGTGAGTGGCCAGTGGATAATTTTAAGGGCTCCAAATCTGGCTCTTGGTTTGTCTTTTCCTTTGCAATGTCTAAGCCTCTTTCATTATTATGCACTCTGCATGGAATAATCACCGAAAAAGGAGCTGAGGAGACTCCATATTAGACTTGCGTTCCAAATACCGCTCTAATCTGGACTTAGCCTACCTAAATTGTCCTCCTGTGTTGCCAGGTTTGGATCACTTTATCCTGTTTGCCAAAATGTGTACCTGTTTGGAGACCTCTGTTCATGCATGGCGTCCTGGGTCCCCATGTATTGAAAGCAAATATTTGTTTCCTGCATCTGTGTTGAGGTTCTATCACATACCAAGAAGGAGGCACCACTGACCTTTCGGGAAGCAGAGAGAGAATTATGATAGAATTGGCATCCTGCTTTGAAAAATGTAGTCTTTTGTTTATTTGCTAGCAGACATCGTAGCACTGAATACATCTTTGGGTCTGACAATGGGACCGGTTGAACAATGGAGCTGTCAAACTAGCTTAATGCATGTCTGGGGCTTTATTTTTTTTTTTTTTCCTCAACACCCTTTTTATCTCCTATAATCTTGTTTGTATAGACTATACAGAAGGAAGAGCTTTTAGAACTGCTTGTTTGTGGTTTTGTGCTTTTAAAAAATTTAGTGTCTACCGTTCATAGAGCTCTTTGCATTTTGCAGCTATGTTGGTTGGATTAAGTTAGAGATTTATTGCTTGCCTCTCTGTTAACTACAGAAAGAAAACTTATTGATTGAGAATGCTTGTAATACCATTATCATTGTGGTAAATGCCTTGTGATCAGACCTGCCTCTGTGGTATTTAATGCTCGGGATTTAAAATCTGCTCATTTGGTGGACTTAAGGAACATAGCATGAAGGAGAAGTTAAGAGAAATATTTTTAATGTTTAAGTAAATTATAATTTCTAGTCTCTACCTCTCCTTTGGTATCCATGTAGATAAACAGTTCAGGGATTCAAGGACAAGTAAGAACTTTTGTCCTTACAAATTTGGTCACAAACTATTATTATATAGCCTATTAAGTTGTTAAGTCAAAGGTCTCTATGGAATATATTGACTTTTGATTTATGCTATGTCCTCATAAAATGTGTTTCTATGCAGGGTGAACAGTACATCTTCAAATATTTTTCATTTTATAAGAATTAGTTTCTAAGGTGAGAACGGTGAGACTTTAAAAAAGAGAAAATGGAAAAATTCACTTCAAACTTCTCAAATATTGAAACTATTTTAATTCCCACATTAAATTAAAAAAAACCTGCTTCTAGAATAGAAAATAATAATTGTTTTACATAAAGATCACCTTACTAAGGTTGACTTTCATGAAGAATATACCTTATCTAATATTTTGGTGTTTTGCTTAATTAGCTGCTTGTGCCAGTACAATATTTCAAAAAATATTATTAAATTTATAGAGAAATATCAAGGACCTCATTTTAAAAAACAAAATGGAAAATATTTTAAAGAACAAAATTAAATATATCCATATATGTACATATGTTTATTTACAAATGCTTCCTGTTAGATTATATTTTGGTTCAAATTAGCAATGTTCTCAGTAAATAAAGAATAAGATGTATTACTTAGGAAAACAGTTATGAAACATTAGCTGTTTTTTAGAGCTTAAACATGAATTTCACTTTTTTGAACTTAAGTTGAAATGTTAGAAAACATTGAATGCAGAATCATTATAATAAATTTTACCAGCTAAATAGAACTGCTTTCTCAAGTGGAGGTTTTCTGTTGACAATATTTTCAGAGCCTTATTCCACCCAAAACATATACGTGCAGTATAATAATATTTTTAAAATTATCCATGGTGAATAGGATGAATTTTAAATGCATAGTTATTATGCTCTCTTATTTCCAATGGGATCTGAACTACTCATTCCACCGGGTATACCAATAATTGCTTTTAGGACGAGCTAATAAAAGGTAACTGGTGATTCTTTATATCTGAGGCTGGCCCACTATGAGCAACATATTCAGATTCTGTTTTCATGGGAATTTTTTTATTCTAAAACAAAGGTCACAAGACCATTTTTTGTGGTCTGGAAGAAAAGTAGTCTTCTATGCTCCGCAGCTGCTTGTCACCAGCATGTTTAAAGAAATCACTTGGAAACCTCTATGTTGAATTTTTAACTAAATTACCAATTATTTGATTGTGTTCTAGTTACTTTATTTCCTAGGTAGTCATAAGTCTGGAAACAAGGGAATTCTTTTCTGACTTTGTTTGTTTCTGTAGTTGTTCGATCTATTACCGGCTTCCAGAATTTGGAGACACCTCTACCTTTTTGCTCTATTCTGGCATCAAAGATATAGATGTCTCTTCCTTTAGCCTGATGGGGAAGGTGTGAGGTTGCCTGAAGTTGGCAAACTTGTCTACATCTACTTCCACGACAGTAACAAGATACATAATCAGTATCCACTGTGAGCCTCCTTGTGTAATTATTCCTCTGGACAGTGACCTAAAGAAATGCCAAAATAAAACTTAATGCTACACCAAGACCTGAAGAAAATGAAGGATAAAAAATTCAAATGAGAAAAATGGTTTCTTTCAACAGACAGTAATAAGGGCACCCTGAGCCCCTTTATACATGAGCCTTGGGAATATTCATAGAGATGTGCTCAGCAGACCACAGACTGAGATCTGTAACCTCAGCATATTAATATTCCTTTATTGGTTAAAATGAAATAAATAAACTGACAAGTTTTTTTTTAAAAAATGAGTGTATGCAATTGTCAAATATCCTTGGGGGCTGAAAAATAAAGGAGAGAATTCGATTAATATTCATATCTAGAACTTTTATAGCAAGTACAGATTGGGCTTGAATACTTAGGAAATCATTCAAAGAGTGAATCAATACTAATTATTGTAATCAGGGGGGTTAATTAGGTGAAAATGTGGCTGATGGAAAGTTCATTGCTCACTGCCCTGGAAACACCCAAGCTGATGAAAAGAAAGGTAAAATGTAAAAGGAAGAATGTCATGTGGGAATGATTGTTCAGTATTTCAAGTCTCAGAATTTGTAGATGAGAAACAGACTCTGGTTTTACATAATCGTATAAGTAAGGAAAATAGATATGTACAACATAATGTTTTGTATAGAGATTTCTAGAAAAGTCATGAATAGAATGTAACTGGTGTAGCAGCATCTTCTGTCCCGTAGTGTTTATCTGTACTTTGAACAGTAACCAGTATAAATCCAGTCAGTGGCCATAATGCCTCCTGGGATCATCTTTATTAGCCATCACTGAATATTTTTGCACATTTTCATAATTCCTGGGGAATTTGTTGTGAGGTAGGTTTCTGTTTTATAAAATTATTAATTGCTTTTCTAGTTGCTTTTGGGTTTGGGAGTTTTTCTGAACTAACAGTGACTTTTGTTCTGTAGGAAAGACGAGGCAGTGGTTTGGAAAGGATTAAACTTTGTAGCATTTTTACTTAGCTGACATTGGGAAGAGGGTGTCGAAAGAAAGAAAGGATATGTGGGGTTTTAATGTTGTAACCTACTCAGAATAGAGATGAAGTGCCCCAGAGTTGAAGCACCTTTCCGATCATATGGCACTAATCTGCAGAAATCTGACAAAGATGGAAGCTAGATGTAAGGGAGTGGTGTGTGTGTGTGTGTGTGTGTGTGTGTATGTAACTCCACTCATCTCAGAAATGCTGCTGCCTAAGTCTGATTTGGAATGAGAAACACTTTGTTCCCAAACACACTCTTCTGTTTCCTAGAATGTCTTTAGCGAATATCATGTACAGGTGTTTTTATCTTCTCAACAGCTTTCTTCTGACTGTGTGACCGATCCCAGCACATTTTCTTGTATGTCAAGACCATCAAAGTTAATAGGAAATGGCATCTGTGGAGAGAGGGTGACACCACCCCTGAGTGATATGTTAGGAGGGCAGCTTGAACGCTTGCTTATCTCAGCCCCTTCCAGGCTGACCTGCCCAGGATTGGCTGCTTAGGATCATGATGAATCACTTGGGCTTATGAAGCGGGATTGCCAGCCTGCCTGCAATGAAAAAAAAAAAGAAACTAGAATATTCACGTAAAATCATTCAGTTAATGAATTTTGTCATGATAAAGAAGAGCTTAGGGTTTAAAGTTACAGTGCCGAGACACTTCCCATGTTCATGGCTTTTGTCATCCCCTTCTTGAGAAAGCTTGCAGCTGCAATTAGTAAGAACTCTGTGTTGAAACTGAAGGATAGTGGTGCTGGCTTCCAGTAGGTGTGTTAACTGAGTAGCATGGGCACAGTTCTGCCTTTATACAGAAATTCATGAGCTGTTTTTAATCCATCCAGCGAAGCTGTCCATTGTGGTCAAATAAGGGCTGTAGGTGCTGCAATGTTTATCATGTTTTGCTTTTTTAATATCCTGGCCAGGGACCCCCACTCTCTTTGGGGTCCTATAAGATGACTTACCTGCTCATTCAGAGATGCTTTAAGAATCCTCTGTAAATACTCACTGACTTGGTGGTGGGTGGCATGACTTCCTGGTGGCAGTGAGGGTTCATATTGACCTTCTCTTTGAAAACTGTCTTGATTGAAAAGAAATGGAGACTTCATTCCAAACACCAGAATGTTCCCTGCCTGCTCCCCATAAATCATATCCTTCCTATCCCTCTGGGTTTGGCGGTTGACCTTAAAAGTATCTGAGAAAATCAATGCTACAAGAACAATAGGATTAGGACTGACTTCTTGTCTTCTTTCTCAAGTGTAGTTCCATGTTTCATCAAAGATTAGCGAGTGGGGTTTTATGATAGAAGTAGAGAATGTTCTAGAGTTTAGTAACAATGTACTCTAAGTTTGGTACTACAGTAAGTGATTTTATTTGTCTTGAATAATTTAATCCTTATACATATCTAAGAGTTAGGTAGTTGTTACTCCCATTTTAAAGATGGGGAAACTGAGAACAAGGGAGATAAAGCATAGGCCCATAGATACACAGCTCATAGTGGAAGAGATTATAAATAAGGATTTAGCATCCCTGGCAAAATGGAAACTATAATTAATATTTGACATTTTAAAGCCATTTCTTTCTTTGGTGATACATTTCTATTATAGACCAATTGGTAAATGCTTCCTAGTTAGTGAAGAAAGTGAGAAAACTGTACATTTCAGCCACAGACCACGACTGATGATCTGAGGTCAAATCGCTGGGCATTGTTGATGGTTTCAGCTGATCAACCCTTCCTGAATCACAGTTCTGTTAACCATGCTCATCCTTCAGTGCCAGACAGGGCTGAAGAAATGGAGAATGGTAATGAAGGGAAAAGAATTGAGGGAATTAAGAAAAAAAAACGTTTTTAAAAGCATCATTTTTGCTTCTGAATTCTAACCACTCCCTCGATAACTTTGTTTGCTCCCCTCATAGTTCGTGAGGTCTTTGAATGAAAGCATGGTATGCTTTGCTTCTCTTGGACTTTAATCTATATAATGGGAGCAGATGTTGGAATGAATAATAGAGAATTTTAAAGGATTTTGAGATTATAACATGAATTTGTATGTGTATAAGTTGTCAAAATATATTGTGCTGGAATCATAATCAGCAACAAGTATATATACAATCATCCCTTAGTATGTGGCTCCAGGACCCCGGTGGGGGTCAAAATCCAAGATGATGAAATTCTTTATATAAGATGGAATAGGATCTACATATAGCCTATGTATATCCTCCTATATACTGTAAACCATCTCTAAGTCACTTATAACATCCAATACAGTGTAAATAGTTGTTACACTGCATTGTTTAGGGAACAATGACAGGGAAAAAATCTGCACATGGAAAGACACGATTCGTGTTTGTTTTGTTTTGTTTTCTCAAACATTTTTGATCTGCCATTGATTCTCCAGATGCAGAACCCATAGATGCAGAGAGCTGACTGTATTATGCTCAAAATAGTCTGGCCCGTCAAGCACCTCCTAACACTTATGAATCAAAGAGAAAACAGTGGATGAGGTGAGGCCAAGTGATAAAACGCAGAGAAAGGGAGGTGAGCTGAACCTTAAAGGATGGGCAGGTAGAGAATTGAGGAGAGGAAGGAAGGTGGTACTAGAATATCCTGAATATGTCTATTATTAAAATAAAGCAAAACAAAACCTTTGGCTTAATCATTCTTCTTTAGACCCCAAAGTCATTCACATCTCTTCTCCCCCCACCTTGGCCATACTCCTCCATGAAGTAGGACAAAGGTAGCTACTAGCACTAAAAGAAAACGGAGGCTCTAAACAATTAGATAACAGTTATATATCTTCAATAAAGATAAGATATAACACAGTCTACTCAGTTTGGATAGATTGCTATGCTACCTCTCCATGAAGATTTTGGGTAATTCTTTTAAGAAAAATAGTAAGAAATTTTCTCCTAATGGACTTCATGGGAATTAGCATCAAAAGCAAATTTAAATAAAAAAAACCATCTGGGATTTTCAAAAACCTCTTTCATAGGCTAAAAATGGCTAGAGATTTGAACCATATTATAGGGAAAAAAATAAATTTCCTGTGCTCAAAACCTTGATGTATTTTCAACCTACATGTCACTTTAATAGCTTGGTTATATAATCACTGTAGTAATAATTAGGTTAACACATTGTACTTCTTATCTGAGGATCATGGTAGGCTTTGATTTTTTCAGCCATTCATCTCCACTAGGAAGAAATAGCCATGTATAAGACAAAGGTCTAGTTGATGAATCAGAAAATTAAATGACTTGTCCCTAGTGTCAGTCAACTCTTTGGCAGAATGAAATGCAGAATCCAGCAGGTTTGGTTCTTAAATCTTGTAATCTTTTCACTCAATTTAAAAGTAGTATTTGCCCTAAAGAGCCTGATCTGAATGTTCCAGATCAGATATCCTCTGATCCTCATAGCCAAGATCCCTTTGGTGGGATCAGTTATCACAGGAAATAAAGTAGATTCATGTGTTTTATTTTACAGAAACCCAAGCTTTTGCTCTCTTAATCCTCACTCTTCTTCAAGATGTATTTGTTCAGAAAAAAGAGAGACATTTAGGCAAATGGGGCTGTTATACCCAGACTCCCTCTTTGGTTGAAGGTCTGTCTCAGACAACCCTCCCACTAAAGCTCACAACCTTCTTTTTCTTTCACCATCCCCACCTGTTGCAGCTTTCTCTGGGATCTTAATGTTTTGTCCACAACTGTGTCCTCCCAGCTGTTGCTACTCAGCTGTTGTTTTTTGTCAAGCAGTTATTTCTCCTTTTTTTTTTTTTTTTCAACTTAACAATATCTGACAATGAGAGAAGAACTTTTGGTCAATTGGGGAAAATATGTTGTGGGGGCGGAAGTGCTGAAGGTTGGACTGTGAGGGAAATAAAAATCTCATTCTGATAAGTATAAATTTTGTTCCTACAGCTAGGCTGGCACCAGATAAGGACACCTGGAATAGTCTGACAAATCTCAGCAATATTCAAGAGGGCACTAGAACATTCCTCCCACCCTGCACACCCTCAAGTGTCTTCCATGTGCATGGTGCTAGACAGGAAGCCTTTCTCCTCTCCTTTACAATTTTCACATCCCATTTCCTCGCTTTATGGTGTACAGACAGACCACCTCTCCCTCCAACCTCCCCCCTCCCCAACTCTGGGCCATAATGTCTGGAAAGGAATTCCCTCTGCTTTCTGCAAAGACAGCTGTTCCTAGTTCAGAAATCAGCCTGGGTCAAGGCAAGTTAAAATTGATTTCTCTGGCAGACAGGCAGCCCATCCAACTCCTTTTTTCACTTTGATAGTCACCTACCTCTCAGATGCAGCTTTAGAGGAAAACTTCTGACGTTGTCTGGCTGCCATCTGAGAGAAAAGGAAAAAGAAAAAGAAGAAAGAGGAAACAGAGAAAGAAAGAAAGAACAAGGCAGTGTAGCTGTATAATGGAGAAAGGAAAAAAGGGAAAGGAAGAGTTAGAGAGGGAAGTGAGGAGGTGGTTGGGTTCTGGGTCTGAGAGACCCAGAGTGCTCACATTTCATCTCCATGGAATGGACGTTTCTGAAAACTCTAGAGGGACATCGCAATTCCAAGTGCGAAGGTATGTATACAAAAAACCATCTTTAGTTTGAGGGCGTCCTCAGAAAGAAGATAAATTCACTATCGTGTGTTTTGGCTCTATTAGAAACAGATTCAGAGAAACACAAGATTGTCAAAATCCAGTAGAAGCCGCTCTCAAGGGAGAGTGACTACTTACTGTTCCCTTTAAAAATGGAAAATAAGAGCTGAATAACTATTTCACCTCTCTTGGCATTTAATTTCACATAAATTATTCTAGAAATGTGATAAAGTGATCATTCCAGAAGCTTTCAAAATGAGAGGGGGAGAGAAATAACTTATTTTAAACTTGTAATTGGTGATATATTTATTGTGATACTTTTATGGACCTAAGCAAAGACATATTTAAGAATTTGTTGTTTAAGAACTTTTAAAATTGTTTATTTTTGTGAGTTGCTAATGAAATTGGAGTAAGCCAAGAATAGACACATGGCCAAAAAGTCAGATACTCTCTCAGGTACTTAAAATTCATGTGGATTTCCAATTTATTGCCTGGAAATGATGGGAAATCCCCGTATAGGGCCTGTATTTTGTTGCTCCAAATGGCTCTGTGCACACTGGGCTTTTTTTGTTGTTGTTTTAACTGAAACAGCTATGTTAATAAAATTTGATTTCAAAAATATGATAGGGGAAAGATGTTTTGGATTCTGACTTGTAATGACTAGCCAGAAGTAAGATGGGAGAGAAATCCTTTAGTAAAAGTGACTGTTCTGAGTTGTCTGACAAGTGTTAGCAATGCTCTCAATGTTCTGCAGTTGAGTCGCAGATACTTTCTGCTTTTAAAGAGATCACTATGTGGGAAGTTGTGCATAGGAATAATAAAAAAAAAAATAGAAGGAAATTAACTGGTAATAAATGTTCATCTTGATGTATCAGGCACCAGTCTCTAAATTATAGTAAAGACATTATGCAAAAATGTGGAAAGATCTATAGTCAATGGGCTATTCTGGTTCACTGATTGAGTGGGTGGCAGGAAAAGGATTCTTCCAATTCAAGCAATGTGTACTCTCTATATAAATGCGTTTATTAGCACTCTGTTTTTATTGAGAATTTTTTAAAATGCTAATGATGATTCAGCGCTCAAACAATGGCCACTGGACAAAACTCAGTATGAAATGAGGGACAAGAAGGAAAGTGGGGAGCTGAAACAGCACAGTGCACTCGCTTGCCTTGGAAGGCCTCATATAAAATGAGGTCATTCAGAAACTTTCCCTTGAAGTGCTTCCAATTCTTGAATTGCCTTTTGTTTGGGAAATGAATAGCAAGTTGATTAAAAAAAAAGGAGACAATTAGGGAAGGTAGGGGGATGGGGTTAGACAAGAACTTAAGGTTTTTCCACAATGGAGCTACAACTATAAGAAAACTTCGCTGCTCAGCACAGCCTCTTCCCCAGTGATGTCAGCTCATGACAGTGTCACCAACCAGTTCCTGTCCACGAGAGGAGCCCACTGATGGCTGAGTCCCCTTTCACTGCTGTTGATAAGATCCTTGGCTATAAAACAGCTTCACTGAAACTGAGTGTTCAACAGCGGCCCAGTGGAGCTGTCTGCCAAATAATTTCAACTGCCAAAACATGATACCTGATGGCTCATTACTGCATGGAAATTAAAAAGAGGGCCCCATTGAGTTGTTTTTAGTTTTTTATTATTTTTTTCTACCAAAGCAGTGAGTTGAGAAATTTAAGCTTTTCATCAGGTGGTATTTGATGGGGGTGTTTTTGTTTTGTTTTCTCAAGAGCTTTTGAAATTTATATCTTTAAAGATGGCTATTGTGTATGTGCTGTGATCACGGAAACGGACTAGCTATTAGAAATGAAAGCTACAATGGGAAGACTTGTGAATAATCTATGGGTGTGTGTGTGTGTGCGTGTGTGTGTGGTGTATTTTGTTTCCCTCTGGCACCTACATCAAGTGCCTATGCAATCACTATGTTATTTATGTATCTGGCAGCCAAAGTATTTAAACTCAGCTATACTCCATAAGCTTTCCTTGGTTCATGTCCCCGTGTCCCATATACAGTGAGGTTTCTTTTATATTTGACTCTCGTTTTGCTTATAACTTTAAATGGGAAAAGCAAATGTGCTTTGAAAACTATGTTACACTGTAGTTGTTAAATAAGGCAATAACCTATGCACTTGTAATTCTCTCTCTATGACCTACTTACATACTACTTCACCCTCCTTATAGTATGATTAAAAGCTGCTTTGAATCCACTATTGCCTCAAGGGATTTGAGGCTAGAATTTAACAAACTGCTGAGAAGGCTTAAGTCAGTAAGAGGTCTTCCCTACAGCTTCTTCTAACTAATTCACATGCAATTAAAGAGAAAATAAATATTTCAGAAGTGTACATGTTAATGAAGCATATTCTACCTTATAGACTGTAGATATATATGGAGCTTTATAACAGAACGGATTTGAATATTTTTTTGATTAATGTAGTTGTGTTTTGCTTCGATTTTAGAGGCTGGGCTGCTCATTCTTTCTTAAAATAAATATACAGTCAGCTCAATATATGCATTAGGGATTTATGTAAATCATATATGGAAAACCAAGAGCTGTCGAGGTTTGTCTTCATTGATCCAGCTAATTGCTTTATTAAGAAAATTGAAAGACCAACCAAAATGTTATCATTTCAAAAACAGCCTACAGCAGCTGGGGTGGGGAGTAAATGTAGCTTAATGTTATTAGGAAAAGTTTGGGTAATTTTGGATATAAAAATTCATTTTACTACAGCTGTTTCTCAATTCCTTATAAACCTAGACCTGGTTCCCCAGAAAGGCAATATTTTAAAATGAAGGTTTGTCCAGTCCTACATCTACTTGTCTTGAAATTAGAAGTAAAAAGTCACATACTGTTCAGCTGAAGGAGAAAACCAAGTCAGTTAAGTACGTGTGGCCTTAATTGAATATACCCAGCCTACGCTAGGTTGCTTAATGCATCAAGTGTGGGTTTAAATTGATATGCGACTTAAAGTTGATATGTAAATCTCTATACATTCATAACCTCTAAAGTTAGGCAGTTCTTATCACACAGGAAATGGATGAGGAAAAAAATTGAGTCTTCTCCATATTGCGTCTCTTCAGTGAACTGCTTCTAACTTGATTGTTTAACCCTCTCCTGTCACGGTATGCTTTGATTTGTGAGGAGAAAACTCAGCTTCCTAGTACAATATTCTGATTTTAATAATAGTGAAAATCAGATTTTCCCAACTAAATCATAATATGTGTGTGCGTGTATACAGGCATGTGTATATTTATACATATACACTTGAATGTATACATATACACTACCTGCAAAGTTTGAGATGTCATTATAAAGTAAAATAAAAAAGTGATGATTACCATTAAGAGGCAAACTATATGCTTCTGGCACACCATTTATGGCGGATTTAGAATATAAACTATGCTATGAAGCTTTACGTAGTCGTGACTAAGTTGTGAAAAGTTCACTTTTACCCTATTACCGCAGCAGAGAATGAGAACGCTAAACAAAGTCCACCCTATGAGCTACTTACCTTTCAAGAACTTTTGCAAGTCCGTTGCAAAAATGAAACCCACCTGCTTTTATTCATTTGTGTTTTGCCATTTTCCTCAATTTCTATTGGTAAACCAGTCACAAATCTTAAAGGGGCATGTAAGCTTCAGGGCCACATGATATACCTAACACTCATGAAGTCACTGTTTTTGATCTTTGTGTGAAATACTTGGAAATGACCGATACATCGTGACTTATCATTTTAAAAGAAAACGTGATTAATAGCACTGTGTGTGATTTTCGGGCCCTTGATACTTTAGTGTTTTCAAGATGATACAAAAGGCAGTGCAGTTGTGCAGAAACGGATTCGTCTTTCTCCTTCGAGCCCTGCGATCCCGCTTCGCCCTCCCGCCCGGCCGTCCCCCCCCCCCCATGTCACTTGGGCCGTTTACCTGCTTACTTTGCCTCAACCACGAATACTCTTTCGGTGACCTTTCCACACGCCGACAGGCACTGCACACCGAGAGCCACTGAAACAAACCCTCGAGGTGATTCCGTCTGCGGTGGCACGGGTTTGGGAGCGCGGTTCTGGTCGGAAGCGAATCGGGCTTTGGCACTCCAGTGGCACTAAACCTGCTACATGTGGCCATAGCGGCCTCGTGCCAGGTGCCGTGGGAACGGGGAACTGAGCAGACCGGGGCGGTGAACTAGTTTGCATTCGGGTTGCTTGGGGACCCTAGGCAAGTCCGCTATGGTTAAGGACGCCGAGCTCAGCCCGCAGCCGGCCGCGGGCGCTGGTCCC
>NW_006159757.1:2710697-2712769 GCF_000334495.1 Tupaia belangeri chinensis | reverse complement strand
GGCCGCGCCGGAAGCCGCCCGCCGCCCTCGGCTCTCGGAGGCGGCGCTGGATGCGGGAGGGACAGCGGGGACCGGGCGGGGTGAGCAGACCCCGGGCGGGTCCCGAGGTCCGGCGACGACCTGCGAGCCGGGCGCGGTCCGGGCGGGGTGCGCGCGTGCGGGTGTGCACGCTCCTGTCATTTGAAATGCGGGGCTGATGGCGCTCTCGTGGCCGGTTGGAAGATCCCTTCTTCCCAAATTACTCGACTTTCCTTTTGCCGAGATTCTTTTCCTAAGGTGGGAGAGGGGAAGGAGAGAAGAGGAAAGAAAAAGAAAAAAAAAAAAAAAAAGAGGCTAATTATAAAGCATTGAACTAGCCAGGTGTACTCTCTTGCAGAAATTAGAGGTAATTTTTACGTAATCATGATGGTTTGTCTGATATGCAGTCTGTAATTTAATAATTAATGTGATTCTGGCTGTTTTACATGTCGTCAAACTAGGGTAAAACGATTATTGGAAGAAGTAGAGAGCTGGGATTCTTGAGAAAAGGAAAGTATATCTAATTTTTATCTGGCTTGTTAGTCTTGATAGGAAAGTTTCTCTTATTAGCTCAGGGACTGTTAAGTTCGTAGAACCTACTCGTATTGCAGGCATATAAAGAAAAGAAAACCTGAAGACAGAAAAAGGGTAGCTAGAAGTGGGAAGAAACGGACGGCGTCCTTCTTAGACATGGCATATAGAAAATGCTCTTACCGGGAGAGAAATTCCGTGGTGGAGCTAGACTACAATTAATCTAGGGAAAAACAGGCCTGCTATTGCCAGTGAGCGTGCATATAAAATGTTTTCTGCCCACTCTAAGACTTAACATCCGTATTCTTTCTGACACCTCATGGTACTCTTTCAAGCCATTCAGTGCTTTATGATCCATTTCCCTGGCAGCTAACTTTTCCCTGTGATGCTAGATTCTTTTCCTAGTATAAGTGCTGTGAGTTGAGAGATTCTTGAGGAACTCCACAGTGGTCAATTATTTTAGCCTCTAGGACCAGAAAAAAAAAAAAAAAGTGGGGGAGGAGGGGATGATAGAGTCTGTTAAATGGGAATTGCCCTTCCCATCGATATTAAGAATGTTGATCTGCATGTACAGGATCAGGTTCATTGTCTCAACTGGGATAATCAGATAGCATAAATTAAGATATTGAATTTCCTTTTGGCAATTTTCTCTGAGAAATTAATCTTGATTAGTCACATCCTTGTGATATTTCCTTAAAATTCCTATCTGTATAGATGCATAATGTTTGGGGGTGAGCTAGTTTGGAAATTTTACATGCTCTATGCATAAATTAAGATATTGAATTTCCTTTTGGCAATTTTCTCTGAGAAATTAATCTTGATTAGTCACATCCTTGTGATATTTCCTTAAAATTCCTATCTGTATAGATGCATAATACATGTTTGGGCATGAGCTAGTTTGGAAATTTTACATGCTCTATAGGCTTGAGTGTCTGGGCTGAGACAAGGAATGAGCTTGATTGTGATTTTGAATGTCTGGTCTCCTGCTACTTAAGTGACCATGATGTATCTAGCTAATGAATGTTCTATGAATTTAAAGTGTTAATGGCCTCTGAAAGATGCAGTCTCTTGTCAAATTATGAGTTATGAAAATTTGATTTGTCCTTTTCATTTGAGGGGGGAATATGGCTTGTTCAAACTACTTGCTCTGAACAGTTTTTTTTTTTTTTTAAATTTTGTTTTTAGCTTAGCCATGGAGTCGCCTGTACAAATCCTAATATTGACTTCTACACTACTTCTCTTCCGAACGTTAGTTATTTTCACATGACAGCCTTTAGAATCAAACCAAACTATTTTCAGCATTTGTCAACAATTGCTTAATTGAACTAAAGAAAAGAGGGGATTTGTAAATGATAGTTTTGTTTCTAAGATAGCTGTTGTGTGTTCCTATAGCCCTGAGAACACTACATATGTTTTCCAAAATAATTTGTAATGAACTCATGTTAGAGACTATATTGGGGGGATAGTGTATGGAAGGGAATAGGGCAAGTGGAAAATTCTTAACATTCTCCCCCCCCCCCCCC
>NW_006159757.1:2685439-2710644 GCF_000334495.1 Tupaia belangeri chinensis | reverse complement strand
CCCCGCAGTATATTCTATTGTCGTATTCATACAGTGGAAAAGATAGCTGTGTGCATTTACTGTTTTGAGGAATGGTTGTCGTGTATGGTATATTACCATTTGAACTAAATTGCAGCCTGCTAGATATTGGCCTATTCCTTAAAAGAACTTAAATAAAGCATAGGGGTTTTTCTGGTGTTGATTTTCTAAAGCAGCAGAACATATTTTCAATGGCATTTTCCCACAAGAATATATTAGATAAGTTTGCAAGATGTAATATGTTTGAGTCCTCAAGGCAGATGAACAAATAGCTTTTGAGATGAATTATTATGCTTGATGGCCCCACGAGCCGTGCAGTGTTTAAAGAGCCCAGATCATTTAAGGCCCTGTAGTGGTGTAGAATTGCTGTAACATATGCTTCGAAGTTTGAGGGTTTTAAACATACAGTATCTAAACTGTAAATGGAAATGGACATTTTAAGTAATACCGACTATGTGAAAGTGTTGTTGTCTTGTGTTGATTGTAGAATATTATTTACAACAAAGCATAATAGAAATAGAAACCGATTTCTTAAAAAAAAATCACATTTAAAACTAGGGCAGTTGGTTTTGGATTGGGGGTGGGGAAGAGTGTTTCCCCCTTTTTAATGATCTTATATATTCATTTCAGGTTTCTAAATGCCTTTGAATTTTTCAAAATTAAGCAATAGTGTCTTAGTAATGAGAAATTACAGGTAGAAATATTTATAAATGCAGCTTTTGTGATATTAGAATAAGATACCGAGGAGAGGCTACCAATCAATTTAAACAAAATTTTATTTTTTGAAAAAATGCTGTGTAACCTCATTGAAAACAAAGAAAGTTATTCTGATTGTAATTTAATCAACTTGGCGGATTAGCCCTGTTGTCGATTAAGTCCTCCCAAGTTGGTATAACTGGCAAAATGTCCATTAGTGTATAATTAAACTGAAAGGTAGTCCTAAGGGCCTCCCTGTTAAAGTTGAAAGGAGCTTTATCATCTTATCGGACCTTGGTTTATAGATTAAGAAACTCTTAGAGGGGCAGTGTGGCTAGTCGGAGGCAAACTAATGACTGCTTCTCCCCAAAATGACTAAAAGTGAGTGATTAGTTGAAGGCCTCCTATTTACCAGGGTATTTATGTATACTATTTCTAATCTTAATGGTAGATCTTCAGGGTGGGTGTTATCCCCCATTTTACAGATACTACTTAAAGAGGTGACATGCTTGTCCATGCTACAGAGAGAGTATGTAGCAGAGCGTGGGATGTGTGTGTGTGTATGTGTGTGAGAGGAAGAGATGGGAGGGGGAGTATGTAAATGTACTTGTGTTGAAGAAAGAACTGTGACTTACTGTATATGACAGATTTTTATCACAAAGCCAAAATTGTACCATGTGAGACTGATTGGGCATTATAAGAAATATGTATCACCTGTCTAGCATTGGGGATGGGAAATGTCATTTTATACTCTTTAACTTAATTCAAATTCATATTTAGTGCTTATGGTCATTATCAAGATATATTTTAATTATTACTTGGTATATGAGGTACAAGGAAGATGAAAATCAAAAGCAATGGGGTCCTTTTATTCCCTCATGGTGTTTATAGCATATTTGGAAAAGGCAGTTACAAATAATACTGAAATAACTGACATTTATTACCTGACTCCATGATGGTCATCAAAGAAAAAAAGGAACTCTGGAAGGGCTGTGCGTATGGTACTTTAAGGAAGATATTTAAAATATTTTTTTTAGGTGGGTTAGTCAATAGTACATATCTTAGTATCAGCTGTTTTCTGAGACCACAAATTCATCTCCCATTGGTTTTTTAGTACGCTAATGTTATCTTTGATCTGGGCAGAGGTATTATTTTAATTGTGAAGTCTTGGTATTTAATTGTAATTTGCCGGATTGAGATTACTTTGGCATCTGTTGATGAGCTGTAGTGAACTGGGAAACAAGAACCTTGAAAGACAAGATAAAAAGGAGATAGGATTTTCAGATATGAACCTAGTAATTAAGATTTCATGGGATCGTTTAGAATGTTTTCCACTTCAGAGTGTTCTTTCTCCCCCCCACCCCCAACAGCTATAATAACATTGTGTTTGGCTTCTGATGGAAGACTGAAATCGCCTTTCCTTTTTTGCATAAATCCCCAAACTTTCCATTTCTCTTTACTCCGTCCTTGTGTGGTTTGGTGTTTTTCAAGTTAAATGCTCATTCACTGCTCATTCCAGGTAATGTTTCAACATGCAAAATCATCTGACACACTTGACTGTAGTACAGCCAGCTCACAGTGTGATCTGCTATAGTGCAGAAAGTCAGGGCCCTGCTCCTTGCTGAGATTTATGTGCAGACCCAGGAGACCACATGTCATAAAGGGAATCTGATGTCATTATTGAGAATTAAAACAAACAAACAAAAAACCCCTCACAAATGTTAAACAATACTATAAGCATCCCTTATCTTATTTGCATTTAAATGGAAAATGTTATTTTCAGCATGTTTCAAGGAGCTAAATGAATAAGTCATCCATTTTGTTTATTTTCAGGGCTGAACTTAACCCAAACTTAATGGGTCTTTATTTCCAATTTAGAGTATTACCACAGGAGGGTTTTGTTTCTTTAGCCAAGGGTCACATTTTTGCTTTTTGTGTGTGGATTGGGCCATTACAGAGAGTTAGCTATTTCTCAGTATAATATTTGTTTTACAAAACTGCGGAAGGGGAAGGGTTTGGAAACTACTAATGATTTCCAGTTCATTAACACCTATAAGTTCTCATGCCTCCTGTTTGTTTCCACTACCAAGGAGGTACCAGTAATATAATGAAGCCGACATCAGCGGTGTACTACTTGTGTAGCAGTGCAGAAAATGTATTTTTATTTTTCCTTAAGAAAAAGCTCTTGCTAAACCTTGGAGAAATGGAGCTGCACATTCCTGGAAAAACCTATGTGGGAAACAAAAACTAATTAGAGCAGTAAATGTGATGCTCTCAGGTAATTGTAAAATAATTATTCCCCTTTAGCATCATCACTGTTTAATTGTGCCATCCAATATCCTCATGCTCTGAATCCAGATGTGAAGGGACGGAAACCAACCTCCTCCTCCTGGGAATGTCTCTTTCATTTAGCGAGAGCGTTAGACTCTTCCTAAAGGAGTTTTAAAGGAAAGGGAGAAACATTTAGGGAGATTTTGAACAGCTTCTCTCTCCCTTCTCGTTCTAAATCATGACAGAAAGTGATTACTTCAATGATTTTTATAGAAATACAATTCCAGTTATGCAGTTGAAATGCCTTGTGAGCATATTTGAGATTTACACTTTCGCTGTGCCAGCGTGGAGTTTTATGAACGGTGTCTTTTATGAACTGCAAATTGTAAATTATGTTCAGATACTCAGAGTGATGTTTCAAAATTACCTGATAATTTAAAAGGTAATGCCAATAAATATGTTATCTTATGGCTTTCAAAATGACAGATGAGTTCAAATTTGTGTTTGGGTTAAATTTTAATTACTCCGGTAGAATGAATACCTCAAAACTACTTTAAAAATTATTAGGGCTCTTTTCTTTTTTCTCCTAAAGATTGATGTAAATTAAACTTAGGCTATATTCAGACTGAAATATTATTTGGGTTTATTAGTCTGCTTTTCTATCAGACTTATGTGCCCTTTTACCTAAGGTCACATTATGAAAAAGAAGAAAAAAATCTATTCTGAAGAGATCTTAGTTTAAATAATCTGCTTCCTCCGGTCAGCAGCAGGGTAACAGTGACCCAGAGAGATTTCCCTCATAGTAATAGCGCTTTAAAAAGGGAACACACGTGATGTTTTGATTGTGAGTCTTACCAGTTGAAGTCCAGGAGCGTCTTCTCGATGAGATTCTAGTATATGGCTCCCTGTGTTAGAAGCATGGAAATCAGGTTCCCCCAGCCCAACAGCTGCTTTGTCTGACATATACAGGCTCAAATAGACTGAAGATCTCCTCTGTTCACAGATGAAGGTGATGACTCACTCTTCAGAGAGAATGCAGTTAACTTCAGCTGATTTAGTTGACATTTTAATATAACTTTTGAACAGCTTAAAATTTTTCACTACCATGTTAGTGTACTCCTGAGTATTTCAACTTCTATATTAAGTCTAAAATTCAATAATTTTATGCGAAAAGGCTTCATTTCCATGCTTTTTCTAAAGAAAGTTTATAGCATGACTTAAGCTTATTAAATTTTCAGGTGGTATTTTGTATCTTTTTCAATGAATTATGTCATTGTTTCTTTTAGTTTTTCCCTATAGCAGGAAAATTGTGCCTCATTTATCTGAGAAAGAAATTCAGTTGTTTCTTTATGCTAAAAGAACAAAATATGTACCAGGGTGTGTAAGTAGACATAATTTGCGTGTATACTCACTTTCTTAAAAAACGCCATCGGGGCCAGCCAGGTGGTGTGGTGGTTAAGGCAGCTGGTTTTCCACATGGTGACTTCACAGTTTGAATCTTGGACCCATTGACTTTAAAAACACCCCTGGCACAGGTAACGTTTGCCCAAAATCCTGAGAGGAAAGTAGAGGAGAAGAGATGGTGGCATGACTATCCCCACACATGTTATAGCATAAAATAACAACAACGAACTGCTTTGTTGTCTTTGCTTATAAAAGTAATGAAATCATCGTACACATATTTACAGACTGTTGACTTTATAACTGAAAAAATATTAAGTTTTAGAAGGATTTTACATCTTGATCAAAGATGTATAGTTACCCAAACTTAACCACAAGAGATTTGTTCCAAGACCCCTAGTGGGTTCCTGAAACTATGGGTGGAACCAAAACCTTTGTGTACTAGGTGAGCTGGCTGCCGAGTCACTAACAATAGTTAACGGGTACAGTGGACAAAAAGATGCTTTGTGTTCTGGGCTGGGTGGAGGCGGACAGCTTGAGGTTTTATCAGGCTACTTGCAATGATACGAAATTTAAAACTTATGGGTTGTTAATTTCTGGGGTTGTCTCTTAAATGTTCAAGACTTCTATTGACTATAAATAACTAAAATTGTGGAAAGTGAAACTATGGATTAGGGGAAAGCTACTGTACTGTAAGTTAATGATGAGGTTAGAAAAAGGTTTCTGGGCTGTGTCCACAACTTCAGATTAGTTTCTTTTAAAGGAGCGGAGGTAGAAATGAACCCATAATCCTGTCATGTCTTCTTGGTGAAAAGCTGAGACCTTTCCCAGTTTAGTGGCTTCTTCCATCCATGCTGCAATGTCCTTAGATGTAGGGCCCTTGTGTTTCTCAATTGCAATTAAGACATGGCTGCTCCTAAGATCTTTTAGATTTAGAGCAGGAATAAAAAAGACTCTTCACAGAAAAGTCTGGAGAGTCAGTTCTAAAGGGATATTTTATTGAGCAGTTATATCTGGGTACTGGCCACTCCAAATTCCTTACCTTGAGCTTCTTTGCTGTTGCTTCCACTTTATGTGATCCCTATGAATGAATGATGGGATATGGGATAATGAATCCCATAGCCTTCTGCTGCTGTTGAAAGGAGTCCTCGAAACTTTGACTATGTTTAATAGGTGTCCAGTGCATAAACCTAACATTTTAAAAGGGTGCATATTAGAGGGAGATTTATGACCTTCTAAGGGAGTATATTGGTATAAATGATCTAAATACACACATACACCCTCACAAAGAGCTGTTTTATCTTTGGAATTTGAAGGAAGGCATTGGGTGTCAAGCAAGTGAAACAAGCACAGGTTGAAATCTGGTATTTTCTCCTTGAAATATCTTAGAATAATAGAAAGATGATATGAAAAATCATAAAGGGACCAGCAGATGGTATAATGATTACATTGGTAGACTCCCGTGTAGTCGATCGTGGTTCAAGTCCCAGACCCAGTGGCTTGAAATTTATGCCAGGCACATGTGTGTGCATGCCTCAAACCCCAAGAGGAACATGGAAGAGAAGGGATTGTGGTGTGACCATCCACCCCCTCCCCTCTGGAGGGGGGGGCATATTTCTCACTTTCTGTTTCTTTCTGTCTCTCCAGTAGCGCACATGCCTTCTAGCAAAAACGTCTCTTAAAAAGAAAATCATAAAAAAGGAATGCATTTAGTGGAAGACTAATGTAGATTTATTTAGTTGTGCTGATTTATTTTATTCCCTCCTGATTCTTTTACCCTAGGCTCAATTCAGTGAGATCATACACAGTACAGCTTTTTCTAAAGTTTTCTTGTGGTCTTATGTTTTCCTGATTTATATCTCTTACTTTAATCTTGTCTAAAGCCCATTTTATTACCCTTTTCCTGGAACCGTTTCCTAAATGTCAAGAGAAGAGGGCAGTCTGTCCGTGACATAGTTTTCAGGATTGGAGCAGTATCAAAATACCTAGGTCATCACTTGTAAATTCTGCTGGAGCAGCTGCATGTTTCTGTGAATAAAACTATATTTTGACTTCCTACATTATAGAAGGGGTGTTGAGTTTTCGGGTTGAGCATAAGGGTAGCATATTTCAGAATGATTAACTTTATGGATGTCATTGTCTTGGCCAGCTATATTTGGCTATGCTGCAGCTGTGTTTGCTTTCTCAAAATTGTCACCAGGAGGCCTCCAAGGCAATTACTCACTTCAGTCCACGATGGTAACATCTCTCCTCATGACTCCCATTGTCCACCGAGCCATCTTTTCTTATTGTCAAAATTTAGAGATAACATTGCAAGTCCTTTGAAAAGGCTCAGTGCTGTTAGGTTGCCAGCAGCTCTATCTCAAAGCAGTTTCTCAATGTTAGGTCTGTATTTTGCATCCTGATGCTTACCCATTAGGACTCTTCTTTATACAACAGGCCTGTGTTTTCCTGCCTCCTTGTTCCTCCTCTTGTTTTCTTTGCTTAGATGTAAAAAAGTTGCTTCCAGACATCTATTGCTAGACAGTGTTTCTTCCTCTTCTTCTCCAGAGCACTTGGGAAGTTGGTTTTACTTACTTCTGGGGCCTTAGAGGCCTGTTACATAAACACTGGGTTGGAGAGGAGACTGAAAGGCAGGTCTTTATTTATTTATTTATTTATTGTTAATTACTTGCCACAGAAGTAACTTTTCTCTCAGGAAGAATTTAAGAACTATTTTTCCTAAGACAGAAACCATTTAATTCCATTGGCCATGTGTGGGTTTTAATTTTTAAATAGAAATAACTTCTTCTTGGATTGTTCCGCTTTTCAGGGACGTTTGTCCTATGTGTAGTAGTAGAAGGCAATCACTAGGGACATTGCTTTAGGGCTTCTTCCACCTTACAGGGTCAGAGGTCATCCTTCAAGGCTGGGTGTCTTTTACTACACAGCCGGCTCATGTATTCTGCTGGCTCATCTTCTCCTTTCTTCCATGCCTGCTTCATGTCTCTATTGACTTGTCAAGAGTTCTTATCAAGAAAAGAGGATAATAAAATATACTTCTTACCTGTCCTGCAATATTATTGTGAGAGACTGATGGTAGGAAACAAATGACAACCTAAATATTTTATAGCTTCATGGCACTTAAAACTGACCACAAATTCACCTACATTTCCTGGGAGAATCCAATATAATGGAATTTCATTACGAGTGAACAGTTAATGTTTTCTCCCTCAGAACATTCATGCCTTAAAGTCTCAGACAAAGACCCATAAAGCAGTATTGTTCCCATATAAACTTTGAGAAAATGCTCAGTCCCCAGGACAATGTTAGGAAGACTGATTTTTTTTTTCTCTCTCTCTTATGCCCGCCTGTATGATGACTGAGAAATAAAATGCAATTCATGTTCCAACTGTGAACTTGTGGTCAGACCTTCCATTCTGGGATGGGGTGAAGCAAAAGCAGTATCTCCGTCTAGTACCCCCATATGCACATTCTGAAAGCCTCATCTCCACACTCACTGAAATAGTTTGATTTTCTTAAGAGAATCAGCCATAAACATAAAAGGCTGGTTCTCACATAATGAGAATCCTAACAAAAACTCATCCACTAAGGAAGCAATTTTGGTCATACAAATATAGAGAGGGTATGGTAGATTCTGCAGCCTAGTGGCCTCATTAGGTACTTGGGCCCCAACATGCCTGGAGGACATAGTCTCTGAGGGAGGAAACTAGTTGGAGAAAGAATCAGAAATTTAGGGGCATAGCATTAAGACAGTGGGCATAGTGTGTGTGTTACATGCAGCATCCTGGCGACGCCCAGCTGCAGGATGCTTCCTAGTTATTCTGTTGTGTGTTCAATAAACAGGCACTTCCTTCTTCTGACGTAACTGATAGGGTGCGTAGAGTCCTCAGACTCTTAATGCTGTAAGTCACTTGGTTCATTAAGATCAGACATGACATATTTCAATTTGGAAGCCTGAAGCTTTGGGGTATGAATCCACTGGTTGAGGAAAATCCTCTGTGATGGCCGGGAGGGAATACTTGGCACCTACTGTGGCTGAGAGAGTGATATGGACTGGATGAACAGTTCAGGCTGTGACTGTGACCTTCAAAATATAGAATCTCTTGCTTCACATACAGAGCCTTTTTATTACAGTGAATGAACCAGGGAGTTTGCTGAAACTAGGGTAGGAGGAGATTTGGACAATATTAGAGATCACTGCTATCTATCTGTTTAGTTTCTGTCTTAGCGTGTAAGTGCTTGCCAGAGAGAGAGACAAACAAAGTGAGAGATCACACCCTCAGGGGGAATGGCCACATCACAGTCCCTTCTCCTCTGTTTTCCTCCCAGGATCTTGGGCATTCATACACACATGCCTAGCAGATCACTGCTATTTCTAAGACTGTTGGGGAAGTAAAATGAAAGCTGTGACTGAAAGCTGTCAAGATCTTTAGAGAAGGGGCCAGCCATGCAGATACTACATATTTCTGTACAGATCAATTGGTACTTTGTAATCAGCATCTTTTATCTGTGTCGAAGAAGTCCAGGGAACTTTATAGGCAGACTTACTGTTGGACCAAGGTTCTGTGTGCAACTATTATAAAAATGACCAATATTGGACCATCGTCAGCCTCAGAAATCCTGCCTTTATTTTGCCTCTGTGACCTCTTTTTAGGTTTGTCTCCTCAGGGTATGAGACCTTTTTTAGAAATTTATTTCTAGTTCTCTGTTGAGTAAAATAATTGTGCAGAGAGGTGCCCTAGAATTAACCATATGCTTCTCCTTGGTGTTTTTCTTTTAGTTTTGATTACTAACACTTTAAGGAATGCTGCCTTCCTGTGAAATACTGTATGATACCTTGATTTAGGATATGGCAGGGCCCAGCCATTAGGGTTAAGAACTTATGTAAGTGATCAGTAACCTTTAGAAAAATTTTTACAAAGTAGGTTGCATCATTCCCATTTCTCAAATGAGAATATCTAGATTCCAGGAAATAGTAGTACTGAAAGGCCAAGTATGTGTGCCCGTCCTGCTGTCCAAAGCCTGAGGTATTTCTATTGTATTGCCTTGAAGTCTTGCCAAGGAGTTTCTTGTAAGTCTTTTGAGGAATTCCTAGATCCTTCTTAAACCATAAACAGGTTGAATCTCCAGGTATGTTGGTGACCTGGTAGCTGAACATGTAGTGTTGAGTGTGAAATATAGGTTGTAAGCTATGACCCAACAATCTTCTGCTTTCAACATGTTCTTGCATGTAAATGGCTTTTTCTTGATTTTATTTCGTAGCTGGACCAATTTCTGGCTCTAGAGACAAGAGTGTTGTAAGAGATGTGTCATTGGAAAGGGGCACGAGAGCAGTGTCAAGATCTCTTAATACCTGAGGTGGATTCACACTTACTGCTGAGATAAGGAAGCAATTAACATTGACTGTTAGGGTAGATACTTATTCTTCCTTTAGAGGAACAGTATATTTTATGAATAGGGTTTATTATTATTTTTTTTTGAGGATTTCATCAGACACTTTGGCATTTCCCTCCATTTACTACTATCTTCCTAATTTTTGCATCTGATTTAGAGGAACACTTGGCCTTTCTCAGGGTTTCCTGTAGCCGATCCTATGCCGTTGTGCAAATTAGGAAAAGCCTCTCAGGTGGTGGGTATCCCCTACCGTACTGTCAGTGAGTGACATTGTGTGGTGTCCTATCAAGAGTTATATCCATTTTTACCTCCTCTTCATAAATAGGTCCCATAAGTGCGCAGTAAAATAAGTGAGCCTATAAGCAAAGGAACAGTAAGTTTTAGGTAATTGACAATTGTGACCAACTCATATATGGTACCTGATCCATTTCAAGTGTCATTACACATTCAGCCTCTCCGTATCTTTCTGCTCAAGGGCATAAACTTTTGATAGGATTCCGGATTTTCAGCAAATCATAAATTTCTGCCTCATGTAGATCCCCAACCTAAAGGAAAGGATAATAGAAAAGTCAGAGTAGAATTCATGCATGGGTTGGTTTAACCCACAAACCATTTCTTACTGAATATTAGCTTGTCGAAATGCCTTTACTCTTGGCAGGAGACAAGAGCCGTCACCTAAGAGGATGTGATTTGAGTGGAGTTTTCATGCCCTGTGTGCTTATTGTATTCTTGCTACTGATGCAAACATTATCTATAATTACATTTTCAAGAGACTGAAAATTGCAGGCTTTGTTGAACAAAAATACAGCCAAAAGAATGGAATGTATATCCACTCCACCCTCATTATAAGAGTTTTAGAAATCAGACTATAAGGTCCAATACCATGGTTCTCAACTACTCGATACCAACTCCATTCTCTCCTGTTTGAACACTGTCAAAATGCTAGGTTCCCAGTGATAATCATATAATTGGAGAAAAATACTGTTACTCTCTCAGTGCCTCGGTCGATTTATTGTCAACTCAATCACAGTCATCCTTCACAAATCCTGTTTCTAGGATGGTAATATAAGAAGTTACAATGTGAGTTAGATCCAAGCATGATGGGCAAAGTTGAGAAAGTTGGATGAGATACAGATGCTCTTGTCTTCCTGGGTGGGACAAGTACTATTGAATCCCAGTGATATTATGTCATCTTTACAACTCCCATCCCCTACATAGGGTCATTTGAAATTTTTGCACCTTTGATGACCAATTTTTTTTATCTTATTTTATTTCAAGTTCTTTTATACATTCAATCACGTCATTTAGTTTGCAAAGTGAATATACCAACATGTTTACATTTCTCCCCAGTCCAGTTGATAATACTATAAAGTTATCTTCAGCAGATAATACCCCATTTACTTTGATGACCTATTATAAGGAATCACTCTTCCCTTGTCCTTACAGTTTGGCTGTGGTACAAGAAAATCATCTTGACCAATTTTACTCTTACAGACATGAGATAAGACCCCATTTCTAATTTCAGTGAGAGCTTAAAGCACTTGGAAATATTTTCAAAAAAAGAGTTTGACAGACACTAGTGTAGTATTTTGCTCATTATTGATTAGCATTATTAAAATTCAGGAAACCATTTAATGGAATAGAAAATATCCTTTGGTTTTGTATAGAAAACTAATGGAAGGAAGTTATGATGGCATTATTGTTATTTTGTTTTCAAGACATTAAATTGGTATTATTCGTGGTGTGTTCATAATATTATAACTCACCTTCCAGACCCTAGTAGTGTTCAAACCTTTCAAAAACTAAAGAAAAAGTACTGTGATAGCCTTCATCCAAAATAGAACCAGAACAAATACTTAGGTTGCTCAGAAAACCCACAGACCATTCCTGATTCTCTTGTGTCCTTCTCTAACAGGTAGGACAAACATTTCATCAAAGAAATGTTTACTGGGGTCATAATTTTGTGTAGTTAAAATCCATTTAAATCTGGCATAGACCTAGGGAATTGAATATTTTCCAATATATATGTTTTATCACCTTACCTAACATAAGTTATAAATTCAAGTGCATGTTGGGTTTTCGACAGGCCACTTCTTACTATAATATGAAGGTTACCAATTATATTTGGTATTTCTAACATTCATAGAGTTAAAATAAAATAACTTTGGATTCTGAGTAAAACAACTTTCATGGACAATAATAACTGCATGCCAACAAGAGGGTTTTTTTATGTAAATGGATTGTTGCAGCATTTGAAGCAAGGCCTCTGCAGTGAAAATTCTGAAACAGACACTCTTCATAATATAATATAATTGCTCAATTGTAAGGTATAAACGAGGGCAACTCAATTTGTATATTTCATGAGTTCCTCTGTGAATTGCAAATACCCTCTCTTATGTTCAGGGCACTTTTTTTGACAAATTACATGTTTCTGCCTCTAAATGCCTGGGTATTTTTGATAGCTTGGATTCTTAGCCAATCAGCAAAACTTACTTTAAGAAATGTAATTAGCCTAGAACCAAAGTCAATTAACTTTGAAAGTTATCTAATTCTCAGAGTTTCTTATGTGCCTCCATAGTAGCAAATTGATTCTACTGTGATGTTGTAAATACAGTGCAAGTCAGAAATACACTGCAGTCATAGAGCTTGTGCTACAGGCTGAATAGTTAAAATTAAGTTGGACAACTGAGGAGTTTAGGATTTATAAGTCACAACTGACCTGTTATTTGGCTGAACTGATGGGTTGTTTTGTTGTCATGTGGAAACAACCTAAAAATTTTTTGTATTAAAGTCTCTTTTAAAAAAAATATATATATATACTCCTAAATATAGGCCAGTGAACTAGAGTTGCAGTTTATTTTAAACATCATTCTTAACACAAAAAATTTTCTGTACTAAAGTCTCTTTTAAAAAAATACATATATATACTCCTAAATATAGGCCAGTGAACTAGAGTTGCAGTTTATTTTAAACATCATTCTTAACACAAATATTCAGAGTCTTACAACTTACTGGATGGTTACTGACTGTTCTAAGTATAAAAAATATGATAAAATGTAACAACGGTTCTTAGATTACAGGTGTTAAACATTTGGTTACTTTGGGCTACTCTGGGCTTTATTGTTGTTGGCTTTTCATATGTCTTTCATGGAAATACTAGTATAAAATGAAGGATTTGCACCTTTGTGTTATGTTGGGCTATGCTGCATTATTGAAGGATTATGTCGCTGGGACACAGAATTTAATTATTCCAACTTCCTAAAGAGCGTCATTGTTTATTCTGTAGATCAGATGAGGTAAATATAATATTGCCTCATATTTTTTTTTCTAAATTTTTGCTATATCTGGATCCCTTCTGGATTTCTGAAAAATGTTTTCTGTATTCTTTATTACTGAGAACACTGAAGGAAAGTCTCTTGGTAGAGCTTGCATTAGTGTACATTAATGCATTTGTGATCTTGATCATTTGAATTGTATTGGGTTGTTAGAAAAGCCATGCATTTTTGCATAGAAAAAGAGAAAAAAATATGTCATGACTTTTCTAACAACTCAATAGAATCCTGTTAACTTGTGATGAGGGAGATCAACATTAATCAAAACTGGTAATATCACAATTCTTCCCCATCTGAAAAAACTGCAAGGATAGTAGTGTCTTACCCATTACTTCAGAGTGGGTTTGGTGTGATGCACAGAATTAATTGTACAGGCTATGAAATCTGGATTTTCATCTAGCTTTTCCCTTTGCTCCTCAACTTCATTTGGAGGAGCTCTTGATTTATACTAGGTTGAGAATCTTGAGAACAAGTAGGCATGGATTGGTGAAAATAAGAGGATAAGATAGCAACAACTTAATCAGCATTCCAGATATGGCATCAGGCTTTCTGTCGTGCTCTTTTGTGCCCAACTTACAGTGAGTGTGTGTCGTGGTTTGCTGGGACCCTCCCAGTTTATACCTATTGTCCTGGCACCATCAAAAATAGTGGCCTTCTTTCAATCTAAAAAGTGTACCAATTTAGATGATAAATTACATGTACCTCTTTTTTTTTTTTTTAACAGATTTTTTTGCTATAGGGCACATGTGCTTACCCAGAGAAAGAGAGCGAGAGAGTGAGGAATCACTCCTCCCCCCCAGGGGAGAATGGCCATACCTCAGTACCTTCTCCGCCATTCTCCTCTTGGGATTTTGGGCACACACACACATGTGCCCAGCGTGAATTTCAAGCAGCCAGGTTCAGGACTCGAACTGAGGTAGCTCATGTGGAAGTCCAGCACCTCAACCACACCACCACCCTCTGGCCTGGAGCCGCCTCCTCATGCCTAATCCTGCATCACTGACTTCCTTAAATAAAAACATGTATTCATTTTAAAAAATCTGTTCATAGAATTAACCCAAACTTTTCCACAAATATGGTTATCTTTGCTTTTAAGCATTTGGGGAAAGCCCATTTCTTGGTTCTCTTTCTCTGGCCCGTTTCCCTATCTAAATCCTATAACTAGAAAAGCTATTCAAAATTTAGCAGAAGTTTATTTGATGTTTTTGAGGTGGTAGCATCCTGCTGACTACTTAGGGATGTGGTATCTCATTAAGTTTTTCTCTAACCTACATCCCTTATACTGAAAATTCCTCTCTACAACTCTTTGTGAATACCCTCTCCTCAGCACCTGGGTTCAACATTGGAGGACCCTAATACAAGACTTTCAAGGAAAACTTTCCATTCAATTCAGTTAAATTCATGAAATAACATTTCTCCATTCTGGAAAGCTTAAATAGAAAGCTCAAATACTTCTATCTTTCAACTGAAGCATGACCTGAGCCAGAAAATGATCTGATGATACTGCCTTTGTTTGTTCTCACCCTACCCTTTGTGAAACTGTAATAGAAGAGCTCAGCCAAGGTGTAATGACCCCAGGGTGCCCAGGTATATTTTTGAATTTTAATCTCTGGGATGCTTTTTTATTCTAAAATGCTGATTGCCCTTTCTCATGCAGTGCTAGAATTTTAGAGCATTTGTGAAATATGTGTGTTTAAAATTGATTCCCTGATTTTTACATTTATACCCAGCTGTTTGTTATTCAGTTCAGCCATCAGCATCTGCGTCTCAATGGACCATGTAATGTGCAGCTGTAGCCAGATGTAACACTTCCTCTCCCTAAATGTTTCTGTTAGAAGCTTACAGAGGCAGGCTAAAGACTGCTGATAACCATGTTGCCTGCATTAATTTACCCTCTGGAGCTACACAAATTCTGCTTGGCAATTTTATTTCATGACCAACAAGCAGAGCAATGTTTGTGATCTCCATTCCTGGTAGTAATGTTGACACTGTATATATCAAGTATATCTACATTGATATGAAAGGTACTTGTACAGCTAATTCAAACTGCAGGTAGCTGTCTATCTGCATGTATAAATACTCTGAAAGCAAGGTTGTACTTAAGAAACAAACAGCCAGAATTCAAATCAAACCTTTGCCTAGATGAAAATAGGTCCATAAACTAGTCTCTTGAACAGAGACTTTTAGGAAAAAATCATTTTAGGATCATTTCTCTTCAGCCTATAGTCAAAACTTGTCCCTAATTTGCATTTATTATTCAAATACGTGTTTCCTTTTGTATTTGTATGATGTATCTTTGTTTAGAGGCTACAGCTTCTACTAAATTTAATTACTTCCCTTCGAGGCTTTAAATTGAGGGCAGCTTCTATTAATTGTTAATTACTTTCCTCTGCCATTTACACAGTAAAAGTACAGTTACTAATTGAGGGTATGTTCTGTTCAATGACACAAGGCGTCTTCAGTCTCAATATTTACCTTTCTATGGGGACTGATTTTCATTTCTCTAATTCTATCTTTTATTAGACATGTAAAAGTAGACATTTCATTGATATGTTGGCCATTCCTATACTCCAGTGTTGTTATATAACCAAGATAAAGAAATGGGAAACACATTTGGCTCTGTGTTGCCATCTGGTGGTATCATGATTAGCTTTAGCTTCCTTAGACCAGTCCCCAGTGGGAGGATGGTACCCTGGGACTTTCCATTGATAGTTTTACCTCCACCATATCTCTGGGGCTTTACAAATAGCTTTGCTCCTCACTGGTGGCGGAAGAAGGAAGCTTTGGTATGGCTGGGCATTTTGCTTTTTAGTGTCATTAAAGTATTAATTGCATGTCTTCTACATATTTGGCATTTTTAAAACTCTCCTCTTGGGACCAGCAGATGGCATAATGGTTACGTTGCTGGTCTCTCACATAGTTGATTGCGGGTCTAATCCCAGACCTGGCAGCTTAAAACTCATGCTGGGCTTTGGGGCCAGTAGGTGACATGGTGGTTAAGGTTGCTTGACTCCCACATGGCCGACTATGGTTTGAGACCCAGACCTGGCAGCTTGCTCTCTTTCACTTTCTCTCTCTCTCTCTCTCTGTCCCTCTCTGGTCAAATGAAGGAAAAAAAAAAAAACCAAATAAAATTAAATAGAATAATTCTTAAAAAAAAAAAAAAAAAAACCCTCATGCTGGGCTTGTGTGCATGCTTGCCCGCCCAAGATCCCAAGAGGAGAATTAAAGGAGAAGAGATCGCGGCATAGCCACTGCCCCTGTGGAATGATTTCTTGCTTTCTGTCTCTGTCTAGCAAGGACACATGCCCTATAGCAAAACTCTCTCCAAAAAATAAATATACATATATATATATATTTCTCCAATCCTCTAGGGTTGGCCACAGTCCTATTTCAACAATCTGTTAAGGGCCTAATGAACCCTACTAAGGAATCTGTAATTTCCTAAAAGAACATTAAAAGTTTTTTATTCATTTATTAAATTATTTTACAAGACAGAAGTAACTCTATAGTAAGTGATTCGTTTTTCTTTTCTGATTATCCTTCTTACCTCTTCACCAGCTGTCCCCACCTCCCACCATCATCCTTCTGCCTCCTGACTATGGGCATCTTGCCTTACTGTTTGGCTATGAGCTTGTCCTTCCTGACCTTCCCTTTTTTAGAGAGCTTGTATCTCAGTTATCATTCTAGGCTGATGGAGGGCATGGCAGTGGTGGGGAGCGTTGTTTCTCCATGTTTGATCTTGCAATCTAGGTGTTGTGGTGAGCTGATTCTCAGCCTCAGGAGACTGGGCTTAGAGTCAGTTTTGGTAGGTAATGGAGTCTTTCTGCTCGTGAAAGGCACATCCTGAATCTTCTAGGGTTAGCCACAGTCCCATTTCAACAAAGTGTTAAGGACATAATGACGCCTACTAAGGGATCTGTAATTTCCTAAAAGAATGTTAAGAGTTATTTATTTATTTATTGAATTCAGTATTTTATGAGACAGAAGTAACTCACAGCCTAACTTGGGCTGTTTAGTTGCCTACTGACCTTACAGCCTCCACTTGGAAATATATTTGCTGTGATACTTGACCTTTGTGTCATGATATGCTTCTCTTCCATGCTTTATTTATTTTTAAGATAGTTTATTTATGAGACATGGAGAGACATTGAAAGGGAGAGAGAGAGACAGGCTTCCGCAACAGGTTCTTCATGCTGTGAACCACACCAGTATCCGCTGGCTTAGACCACAAGCACGCACAATCCTGGCATGCTCTTGGAGGTCCTGGGATGTAAACTCAGGACCTTTCTCCTCTGGGTCCAATTGTGTTATCACTGTGCCACCAGCAGGCCCTATTCCATGGTTCTAAAATTTTAAAATTTTAAAATAATGGTGGAGAGCAAAAAAAGAAGAGGGGTATAGGTTGAATCCATGAGCAGTAGTAAAATAAAAATCTCAAAATTTCTTCATTATTGGGAAGCTCAAGTATATATATACAAAAACAAAGTGATGTAAGTTTGTAGTTTTTATATTAGATTTTGTAAAAATGCTGTACAGTTCTTAGAAATAATGAAGCTACTATCTCTGTTAATAACAATAGGCAGAGGAGCCAAAGCTTATGTGGATTTGGCCATGTGTCTGTCTGTTTCTTGGAGGTGGCTGCCTCTGGGAGGGCCACATGACACCAGCAGGGATGAGCAAAGCTCAGTGTTTCAGGGGTGAATATTTCTGCCTTGTTGGAGGAACCATCTTCCTTTTTCCTCTTCTTGTAGCCAGGCCTCTCATAATAAAGTTCTCTTGCAAAGCCACGAGCCTCTCCCCTTAGAAAAATGCTTCTGTTCTTAGACTGTGTCTAAGGTGGTTTGCACTTTATTACATCGCCAGGTTATTCTAGGAGAGGTATCTGGCGTGTGAAATTGAATGGTATTTCAATCTGCAGTGCTTATTAAGTTATTGATATGGGACGGTTGTCGACGTAGGCAGAGTATGAAGATAATCCTATTAAAAAGTGATTACTCATCTACCAAAATGCATCAAATGGTACTGGGACAGTAGGAATTCTGACAGGATTTCTTTTATCAATCAAATATTCTGTAGTACACAGTTACAAAGGTGGATTCTGGAGTGAAACTTAGAATATCCATTTCCATACTGATTTCCTACACATTGCATGTAAAAATTTATAGATCAGTCATACATTATAAAAGAAAGTAGGACAACACCCTTTCTTAAGGATTCTAACTTTCATATGTGCTATATATAAACATAATCTAAATATTTCACATAAAACTGTCTTAATAAGTGGAACCCTGTATATGACTTGAACTCATTATAATTTAAAATCATACCAGTTGGATTCATTTTTATTAAAATTTTCTGGCTGCAATGAAACTCAATCATTAATTTATTTTTAGTTTTGCTATAGGGCATGTGTACTCACCAGAGATAGAGAGACAAGAGAGGGAAAGTGAGAAAACACCCCTGGTGGGGGGATAGCTATTCCTAGTCCCTTCTCTCATCTCCTCTCAGGATTTTGGAGACACACACACACACACACGCACACACACACACACATACAAACATGCCTGGCTTGATTTATAAGCCACCGGGTCTCAGACTCAAACTGTGCAGTGGGATCCAGAGCCTTAACCTTCATACCACCGCTAGCCCCAAAACTCATTTATTAAACATCATTTTTGAGTTAAAAATAGTAAGTTTTACAATTTTTTTTTAAATTGAGGAGATTGAGGACCTTCTATAGGGAGCCGACTACCTTGTCTTCTCGTTTCATCTCCTGCCCCCTAACCACCACCCTGAGCTGGGTGTTCCTGCACTGCACAGCCTCCTGCCCATGCACATGTATGTCTGCCCCGCTCTGTACGACCTTGGCCATGTAATGGCAACATCATTCTGGTTCTGTGTGGTCTGTCTTATCAATCTGAGGACACAGCAGAAACCGAGATGAGGCAAGCCTTATGACCACATGCCCAGCACTCTCTGTGGCACAGAGTAGGCACAAGCACATCAAATGGGAGAGAAAGAAAAGTAGAGAACACATTGCTGATACTGAAATGAGCTAAGCAGATTCTCAGTTTCTCCCATATGCCAGGATTCAGGAAATAAAGACAAAAAAGCATGCATGTCATTGAAGCAGACATCAGTACTTTGTGAAATAGTCCTCTTTCTTGCCTGTATGATTTTAGACTGGGACAGGAGTTCTGTGGTTACACTGTGGCCTGAAAGTGCCATCAAAGTAAGCTCAGTGCTTAAGCTATGTGCTCATTGACCTCAAGATGCTACTTGTTACATATTTGCCCACATAACAGTGTATTCCTTCTGTAAAGCTTTATAAGTTTCTAAATCCACATTATTGAAGAAACAAATTTTGAGTTAGTTTATTATCAAATCTTTGTTTAAAGCTATTCAATGGAAGCTTTATAACTGTCATTCATATGACTTGGGGGGGTTAGTTCGTAAGGATAGTTTCATTTTTAAATGAGGGAAAATTAGCTAACTTTTGCATTTTACATTTCATGCCAGTGTCACTGAAGGCAGCCATACACCCAGGTAATCCAAGTATGCCTATAAATGCATTTTTTAATTCCAAGCAACATTGGTACATAATATATGTTGGAGGTGGGACAGAGAAGGGACCACAGCGGGCTTATCTTCTCTGTTTTGCTTTCATCAGGCTAATATTGTCTATGGGAAAACATCCTAGGGATCAAAAATAACAAAATATGCTGGTAGTTTGTATTTGGGCTATGACAAATTGATAATTGAAGACTTCCCCTTTTCAGGGAGTACAGTGCTTTTTCAAAAATAGTAAATTTTGGAGATTGTGATTTTCATGTCATGGATAATGAGTGCACATGACTCTAAAGGCAGGTAGGACAGGAGGAAGTAAACTCTCAAGCAGTGCAAGGCAGAAGGATCCGTGGCATTTATGTATCTGACTGTTATCTTCACTGAGTTCTCTGTGTGAATTGCCTCGAACAATATGGAGATCATTCAAAACAAGCATTAACAAGACTTTGACACAGTATTTTGGAGAAGAAACAAAATAGGTTCTCTGTTATGTAAACATGCTGTCTTGTGTTTAGTGCTTGATAAGATCTTAATCTGCTGTAATAACATTTTTATAAATTGCATCATATAATAAAAGTAACAGGAGTTTATAGAAACTTTAAAGGTGCCATTTACATGGCATTTTGATTATGGAAAAAGAGAACTGAGAGCCACCAGGAAAAACCTCTTTTATGTTGTATTTCCTATGTAGTAACTTATTTTGTTGCAATTCTTTCTGGTTCTGGTCTGGTTGATCACTCCCTTTTCTTTTTTGAAATTTTTTATAAACTCATTTATTCATTCATTTATTTTAATTTGACCAGAGAGACAGAGAGAGGGAAAGTGAGAAAGCAAGCCATCAGGTCCAGGTCTTGAACCGTGGTTGGCCATGTGGGACTGTCCAGCGCCATAACCGCCATGTCACCTGCTGGCCCCAGTCACTCCCTTTTCCCTGTGTAACGTTTTTAGTTGTGATTCCTTGGTCAAGCAAATATTTTTAAATGCTACCATTCCATTGGGTCGTCGGAAAAGTCATGACTTTTTTTTTCTGTTTTCCTATGCAAAAATGTATTATGACTTTTCCAGTGACTCAGTCGGTGCTAGGGAATATCTGCATCCTCAGTGTTACATCTTTATTCATAGAGAAAAAAAAATTATTTCCCCTTTATTTTGTGAATTTTTTTCTTGCAACCATTTCAGCTTCTACCTTTTAGGGAATTCTATTATCCAGGGCTGTATTAAGCCTCTGTCTAGCTCTGTCTCAATGATAGGTTGTTTGAGCTGCTGGTCTCTGGCCTCCAGCCACTGATAGTATCTCAGTCTGCTCAGTTTGCTGTAACAAAATACCATAGACAGGGCAGTTTAAACAATACCCATTTATTTCTCAGAGTACTGGAGACTGGGAAGTCCAAGAGCAAGGTGCCAGCAGATTTGGCTCCTGATGAGGACCGCTTGCAGACGGTCCCCTTCTGGCTACATCTCCACATGACCGAGAGAAGAAACTCTGGTATCCCTTTCTTTTCTTATGAGGGCATTATTGCCTTCAGAGGGCCCCACTGTCATGACCTCAGCTAAACCTAATTACCTTCCAAAGGTCCTGCCTCCTAATAGCCTCACATTGGGGGTTAGAACGTTAACATACTCAGGTGGGACACATTCTTTATAACAGTGATATGTGAAGACATACGAGAAGTTTTTAAACTGTAAAAGGGAAGGGCATGCATATTATAAAAAAGCTAAGTATAGATTTCAAAATGTCTTGCACCAAAATAAATACTCATCTTTTTTTTGTTTTTTTGTTTTTTTAAGTTTATTAATTTCTTCCATGAGAGAGAGAGAGAGAGAGGAACAGGCACCTTCCCCAGTAGGATCTTCACTGTGGTCCATTCCCAGTCTCATTTGGCATGGATCATGGGCATGGATGCACCTGGTGCTTTCAGGGAGGCCCTGAAACACGAACCCGGGACATTTCATGAGTGGGTCGAGTTGTATTACACCACACCACTACCTGGCTGTAAACTCATATTTAACTCCATTTTTCCATGTGCTTTCTGAGGTTCCTTTGTAGAAGCATATTCCAAGAGAGAGAGAGAGAGAGATGCAAGAATTGCAGCCTATACTCCTATGTGGAATAGAGTTAGGAAAGCGGCAGTGCACCATCAAGACCCACCAGCTGTGAATAATGGTGTCTATAAACACATGCACTTTGGGATTTCTTTTCAAACTCTGAATAGTACTCAGAAAGTCATGCCAAAGAAAGTTCCCAAATGCTCTTGTGTAATGAGGCTGAAAAAATAACATTAAAGTGCTGATATAGTTACTATCAAGTTAATATGACTTCATATTAACAATATGATTTGTATTTTTTAGTTACTTCTCTCAACAAATTTTAAAGTTCTGTTCAGGCAAGTTACATGAACTTTTCTCATCTTGTTTTTCAGATTATTTTCTTGTAAGAAATGCATACATATATGTATGTATAGAAATGTACATATATACATGTATGTATATATATGTGGATATGTATATATAGAGAGAAATCTCTGAGAGGGTTCTCAAAAAGTTCATAGAAATATCATTAAAAAAAGTATGGATTTAAATTTTTTTTCCTCCAAAATCAACTTGTATTTTTTTTTTTTTTTTGGAGAGGTTTTCGCTATAGGGCACGTGCGCTCGCCAGACAGACAGAGAGAGACAGAGAGACAGAAAGCGAGAAATCACCCCCCAGGGAGAATGGTCACGCCGCAATCCTTTCTCCTCCATTCTCCTCTCGGGATCTTGGGAACGCACGCACACGCGCCTGGAGTGAGTTTTAAGCCACCAGGTCTGGTACGCGAACCATGGTTGACTGTGTGGGAGTCCAGCGACATAGCCATTACGCTAACTGCTGGTTCCCAATTTTAATTATGTTTTTTAATTATGTTTTTCTGCAAACATTTTAAAGTCACTTTGTATATAAAGAAATCGAACTGGGCCCGCAGTGGCATAGTGGATAAGGCAGCTGGATACCACATGGCCTACTGTGTGGTTTGAGTCCTGGACCAGCAGCTTGAGAGAAACACCAGGTGTGTGTGCATGCATACCCAAAGTCATGGTAGGAGGGAGAGATGGAGGATAAGGGATTATGGTGTGACCATCTCCCATTGGGGGTGCTCTCTCACTTTCCTTCTCACTCTGTCTCTCACCGACTAGTGTACATACCCTCTGGCAAATTGAGGGGAGAGGGATTAAAAAAAAAAAGAGTGACTGTTTTCCATGCTGTTAACCCAGTGAGATGTCTGTAACTCTTCCATCAGGACACATTAATCCTTTTGGAACTGAATGCATCCTGGAGAGTTTACAGTATGAAAGTTGATACGTTTGGATGTTCACAGTCCTGTTACTACATGTAAAAAGAATTCTGTCAGGATTATTTGGATTTTTATATATTTGGTGCATACCTGGCTTGAGCTTTTTTCCTCCCATTATCATGTGTCTGAATTGTACTAAAATGGCATTACATTATAGGCTGTTCACTGGGGACCTATTTATGGGTACATAGTTAGCCATGGGTAGAATCAGGATAATCTTGATTTGTGTTGAACTTTTCACATGAGCAGAATTTCAGTAATAACATGAAAGGACAAGGAAAGTTGGGGGCTTAGCACTGTGTTGGTATATCAGGAGATTACCAAGAGGTCACTTTTCTGTTGTGGTAAAAAAAAGTTTTACATTTGCCCTTTTTCTTTGCATATTTCTGTTATTATGTCACATTAGACGCCATGTTGAATTCAGAACTTTTTAAAGCCTTGTAGCATTACTTTATGTTGAACAACCTTCAATTGAGCTTCTCTAGAAGGAAGGGTCATAGTAAAGGTGAAAATGAGAACAGTAGTGGCCATCCCTGCATACAAATGACTTCATAGTCCCTCTTGACTTGGAAGTTTCACATTGGTGTTTCTTCTAACCATGTAAGATTTCAATGTTGGTTTATCTTTTCTTTTTATCTGAGAATCTGTGGCTGTAGCTTTTTCTTTTACCAACTCATAGGCCATAATAATCACCCTTCTAAACTGTATAATTTGCTGTGTTTTAGTATATCTGTGAAGATGTGCAACTATCACCACTGTGTATTTTCAGAACATTTCCATCACGCCAAGAAAAATTTCTAATACTCCTTAGATGTCACCCTACCACCCCCTGCCATGTCCCCCAGTCCTCTGGCACCCACTTAATCTACTTCCTGTGCCTCTGGATTTGCTTGTTCTGTATATTTCACATACATGTAGTCATAGAATATGTGGACTTTTGCACCTAGCATGTTTTTTAAGGTTCATCTGGGGCCAACCAGTGGTGGTAGTTAAGGTGGATGAATCCCACAGGACTGATTATGTGGGTTCAAGTCCAGGACACAGTGGCTTGAAAAACACACCAGCACATGTGCATGTGTGCCCAAAATAACAAGAGGAAAGTGGAGGAGAAGGGATTGCAACATGGCTATCTCCACAGGAAATCTTTTCTCACTTTCCCTTCTCATGTACCCAGTAGCAAAAACTAAAAAACAAACAAACAAACATATCATTGTCCATTGACTCATTTTTAGGGTCAAATATTATTTCACTGTATGTATATACCACAGTTTGTTTACCTGTTCATAGTCAATGGACAGTTAGATTATTTTGGTCATTATACGTAATGCTACCATGAACAGTCATGTACAGGTTTTTGTGTGAACATTTTTAAAAAATTCCCCTGAGATTATGCCTAGGAATGGAATTACTGGACCATGTAGTAATTTTTGAAGAACTGCTAAACTGTTTTCCAAAGTGACTGCACCATTTTACATTTCCACCACGAATGTAATGTGTAAGATTTCCATTTATCCACATTCCGTCAACACTTGTTATTGTCTGTTCCAGTATCATTCTTAAGTTACATTTCTGTTGTCGGTGGGAAGGTGAAAACCAAACCCAGAGGGTCATTGGTACGACTGAGGATAGAATTCATGTCTCCTGACTCATATTCATCATTCTTTCTGCTATACCATATTTCAGGAAAGCTGTGCAAGGGAAAAAATGAAAGGAAATGTTCTGGAATTATCTATTTTTATTTTCTAGTTATGAAAATAGAATATGTGGCTTTTCATCATCTGTAATTGCAGCCAATTGTGTGCCTCTGATGTCAATCTTTTTTTTCAACACCAGACTTGAATATCCAACTGCTTACTTGACTATGTCAAGTGTCTCAAACTTTACATGTCTCAAACCAAAGTCTTAATCCCCTCTCCCTTCCTTTCCCTGTCTCCCTCAATGGTCAGGTAAAAACCCAAGATCTTTAACTTCTTTCTCCACATCTAGTCCATCAGCACCCGGTTTGGTTCTGAGTTCCACACCTGTTCACTCTTACTTAGACTTCGTCGAAACTGCCCCCACTAGACCACAAACACTCCTCACCTAGACTTCAGATCCTGCAAGTCTCCTGGTCAAATCACAGTGCTTCCCTTAACACTAACTTTCTTAAGGTATCCTAAAGCTTCTGACCACCCCACTGGTCTGCATTCCT
>NW_006159757.1:2672285-2685408 GCF_000334495.1 Tupaia belangeri chinensis | reverse complement strand
TTTCCTGCTGTTTCCTGCTTTCTCCACTCTGCCCACCTCGGCATCTTTGCTCTTCTTTGGCAGTGCCTAGCTGCTCTCCCATCTAGCACTCAGAGCCTGCTCTTCCCTTTGCCCTGAACTGTCTTGCCTCAGTTGCTTACACCCTCACTTTTTAAAGATTCTGCTTAGATGCCCCATCCTCAGGAGGCTGTGCCTGGCCATCCTATCAAAAATAGCAGCCTCATCACTTCCAGCTTCTTAAACAACTTTATCTCCTTCGTGGCAGTTTTGACTATTTAATGATAATTATATACTTATTTTCACTCATCCAACAGGTTGGGACAGGAGGGGCTTCATCTCTTGGGTTTATTGCTTATTCGACATAGCCTGGAATGATACTTAACAAGTAATGGGCAGACAATAAATTACTATTAAATGAACTGGATATTTTACTCTTCTTCCTTGCATCACTCAGTCTTTTTGCTGTAAACATATATTGGGTAAGCCCTTAATCTTTCACATTATTTTGTGAAAGACTTTCATGTATTTAAGTATAAGTTTGTGTAAGACTGTCTATAGCACAGTTTCTTCATATATAAATTTGCCATAGTGCTAGGCAGGTGCTTTGAGACCTCACTTGAAAAATGTTCCCCCTCCCCAAGTACCAAGGATTATGATTATAATATTGTCATTTTTATTACTCAGTCTGTTTTTAATACATTATAACTGTATGGACCCTAATAGGCAAGTACATGATAATAGCCTTTTATTATAATACCCTAGGATATAATATTGCAATGTAATAGTACCGTATTACTGTGGTTCTACTAATAAGGCTCTCATTTATATACACCTAGAGCTCTTGTAGTTTTATAATAAATATCCAAGGGTAAGAATCTGTTGAGAACCTTATCTAAAATGTAAGATGCCACAATATCAAATTGAATACTGGAAAAATATGTCCATATATTTAAATCGTACATTCATAGTTTAATTCCTTCTTCTTACTCTGTTACATATTGTTACCTAAATGTCCAGACTGTTCAAATGCCTTCCACCTCTTTATTTATTCCATTTTAAGTGATTGCCAAAAATAAGGCTAATGTTAACTTTGGTGAAGATCCTGTTCTCATACCTTCTAGGAAACTGAATGATTCAAGAAGATATGCAGTGGCTAAAAACTTAGGGTCTGCAGTCAGGCTTACCTAGGTTTGAGTCACACTTTATACCTTTATGCATATAACCTCACTGGGAAGGCATGGAAACATATTGTGCAAATAAGACTTTATCTTTTTTTTATTTCCCCCTTATAGCCCACGTGTACTTGCAGAGAGAGAGAGGGAAAGTGAGAAATCACACCCAGGGGATGGCCATGTTGCAATCCCTTCTTCTCCATTCTCCTCCTATGATTTGGGGCATGCATGCACATGCACCCTGTGTAGTTTTCAAGTTGTCAGGTCCAGGACTCAAACCATGGTGAGCCATGTGGGAGTCCAGCGACTTAACCACCGCACCACCTACTGTCCCCAAAAGATTTTTATCTTTTTAATCTTCACCTTCTGTACCTGTAAAATGGATGAATAACCATAGCTACCTCAAAGTTGTATGAGAATCAAGTGAGTTGATTCATGTAAAGTATCTGGCACATAAATGCTCAATAAATGTTCACAGCAATTATCATCATCATAAAACATTTGAGCACTGTATGTAAAGAAACATTCTTAGGTAAAGTGATGCTAGAATAAGAAGAGCAATAAAATGTAAATGTATCACTGCTCTGCTTTACTCCCTCAGAACTGTATGTCATTAAGTTCATTTAAAAAGAGAATTGGGGGGACCAGCAGTTAGCGTAATGGCTATGTCACTGGACTCCCATGTAGTTGACCGCAGTTCGCGTCCCGGACCCGGTGGCTTAAAACTTACCCTGGGCCTGCGTGTGTGTGTGGTGCCCAAGATCCTGAGAGGAGAATGGAGGAGAAGGGATTGTGGCATGGCCATCCCCCCTAGGGGGTGATTTCTCGCTTTCTGTCTCTCTGTCTCCCTCTGTGTGTCTGGCGAGTGCATGTGCCCTGTAGCAAAGACCTCTTAAAAAAAATGAGAATTGGGTCTCTTCAAAACACAATGTATAAAACAAAATACAGAGAGACCCCTCCCTGCCCTTAAGTACAATATGTTTATAGCCTATTTAAAAAATGGATCTTTCTCTTGCACTTAGTCTGGCTAGGACACTCAGATTACCCCTTAGGTTGTGTGCTATTTATTTGTCATAATGGAAGTTCACGTTCTTTCCTCTTTTTATCTCAACCTCTGGGAGTGCAGGTGCAGAAAGAAAACACAATTCAAAATGCTGTAGGTTTGTTTATAAAGGAAATGACTTGATCATAAAGGGCTTGAGCGTTTAGTGACACTAACTTTGGGCTCTCTAAACTTTCCAGCTCCATTTAGTTTGTTGCTGTTGAATGTTTTCATGACTCCCGAACCAGGCTACATGCCAGTGGTTCTCAGAATCACTACAGGGCTTGTTAAAATCACCAAATGCTAGGCTCATCCCCAGGCTTTCTGAATCAGTGAGTCTGAGGTGGGACTGATCATTTGCATTTCTAACAAGTTCCCAGGTGATTCTGATGCCAGCTTTGCCGCTGCTGGTCAGGAAATCACATTGCTCACCACTGCTGTACACAATCTGGATCTCCCCAGAGCGCTTGGCCCCGTGTTGGGCACCGAGTATGCACTCAATAAATACTTGTTGGTTCACTGCGTCTAATGACACCAAAATGAAATATAAAGGGAAGATAAAGTATATTAAGGTTCTCATTAGGCACACTGCCTGATTCTCATTAAGACTGCCCTGATTTCTTTTATGTCCTGGGCATGTGGGCTTAGTGCTAATTTTCATGGCTTCTGTGGTCTCTGAAGTACTATCATTTTTATCTACTCCAAGGTTCTCTTCATTTACCCTTTCCTTTCTTCTGTCATTTTAGACAGAACCCTAATAATAGCCAACAGAACAGAACCCTCAGGACTAATACGTGAATAAGAATTCTTACACCTCCTAAAGAGTTTTTGTAACCCCTTATTTTTAATCTGATTTCACTCTGGCTCCCCAGCCCATCATCATAAAGCTGAAGCCCTTGGCTTGTTGCTTGACTTTCTAATATTTGAAATTTGGTTGAAACTGCCTCCACTAAGCTAACATTTGATTGAATCACTTGGGAGAAAATTTATAGAGAGACGATAGAAAACAAATTGGACTTGCAGTGGAAGGATTGCTTGGAATTATTATATTGCCGAGTACATTGTTTACTTCTCTCACAGGTTTAGTACTTGGGTATTTCTCCACCAGAAAATAATTTTGGGGAGTTGTTTAGCACATCCTTTGCTTTTCCTATTTAAGCATTTTAGGAGAAAGTGAAGAATAAAAGTGAAAGGATGTTTGCCTTCATTAAAATAGAAGGGGGAAAAAAAAAACACCAAGTTTCTATTTCAACTGACCCATTCCTAACACAGGAGCAAAATTCTATATAAAGATATTTAAGACTTTTATATACCTATTCCACTGCGTTTCTAAGTATAATTTTTACTCTTTCCTCACTGCCAGCCTGTGAGTTCTGGTTTTAGGTTGGTGTTCTCCAAAGTAGATTCTGTGGAACAGTAGGAACATGTTATGTAGATGAAAAGAACTCTGTGGCAGAAATCACAAAAGTGGTGTAAGTAAACAGGTGCTTTTAATTCTTTAACTCAGCACTACCAGAATCCTTGGTATGGCAATTGCGCATTATGGGTGTGGAAGAGAGAGAGATTTCCGGGTTATAGGTGACTGTGGAACCATCTGGTGCTAGGGTTCTGCGAGAACAGATTTTGGGATGGGTGAAAATCCTTACTTTGTGTCATCAGCTTTGAGTCCTAAAAATGTTTCAGAAGTACATTTTAAAGCTGTTCTTTTCTGTGCAAGTCAGATATGATACACGTGATTTTTGTTTTTTAATGGACAGAGAGCTCATGCACTCACCAGGGAGAAAGCCACTGTCCCACCCCCTAGTGGGACATGTTCACGCACCTGTCCTGTGTCCTCCATTTCTTCATCCTTTCAGTATGTGAGCACATAGGTGCACATGCCCCATGTGTTATTAAGCTGTGGTTGGTCACATGAGCTCTGGCTTCCAATGTTCAGTGTCTATCCGCAGTGCTTTGAGGCTGGTCGTGATTCTTCTTTGAAGCTGGAAAAATTGTTATTTTTGGAAGATTGAAAATAGTGAAGAGATCCTGTTTGCTCTGTAATTCTATCACCACTTAAGACCTCTGTGCTGTTCCTGAATGTTGATTTCAGGGAAAATTTTTCTGGAGTAGTGAAATTTTCATTCTATGCTCCCTTTATTTAGACAAAATTTCATTCATCCCTGCATGCTATTATTGCCAAATGCACGGTTCAGGTTGAAATACTACAGGTCAGTCGTGGGTATTTTTTTTCCCTCGGATGTCCGCTTTCAAGATTATGAAGAAGTCAACTAAATATTAATTTAAAGCTCACTCACACTCATAATTTAAACAATCCCATGAAGCCATCTAGCCAAACCCAGCAATTGTTCCTTGCCCGATTGTACTCTTTACGGGTTCCTTATTCTCCCCAGACTCCCTTCCCCACCACTCCCCAAGGCTGTATTCCAATTAGCAGTACTGCCTGTACTGTTGCAGTCACTAGAAAATGTCAAGAAAAGTCTAGTTTGAACCGTGGAGGCTATTAATCTCTACGACACTGTCAGAGGAAAGAGGTAGAGCGCTATTGCTGCAGGTTATTAACACTACTGATGATAGAAAAGTTGACATTGTTTTTTCTTTGCATTTAGACTCTTGCTCTTTTTGAAAATTGGCAATGAGCAGAAAATACTTTTTTTTAGTTGTTTCAATGTTGCATATATAAAAGTGGTAAGAGTTGAAACCAAACATACACTTGATAATCAGATTGTTAGATTTCTGAACATAGGGTTTTCTCAGTTACATTGCATAGTGTATATATATATTTTTTTTTTTTGGAGAGGTTTTTGCTATAGGGCATGTGCACTCTCCAGAAAGACACAGAGAGGGACAGAAAGTGAGATGGCCATGCTGCAATCCCTTCTCCTCCATTCTCCTCTCAGGATCTTGGGCACGCACGCACACACACCTGGCATGAGTTTAAGCCACCGGATCCGGGACTCGAACAGTGGTCGACTACATGAGAGTTCAGTGGCAACGTAGCATTATGCTAACTGCTGGTCCCTACATAGTGTATCTTAATTCCAAGGCGGGTATTTGTAACAGTAAATGTGCCAGTGCCACCAGTTCTTGTTTTCTATTTTATCCTCACCTCCATCCCCTCACCCCAGCAACGCTGGCATCTGGAAAGAGTTAGATCACCCTCATCTGACAGTAATATTACACTTGTTAAGATCTACTGAGCTGTGAAAACACACCTATAAAACATCTAAGGTAGAATTTAAGAACAGTCTTCCTCCTCCCTCTTGAGGGGCAATCCAAACTTTTTAACTTGATATATTAAAGAGCAATGTCATTTACTGTTTTCAGCCAATCTGGTTCTTATTCACTGAGTGTAATTACGAGTGTAGGTGTATGAATTAGTTGGTTAAAAACTTCAAAGCACACACACGTAAAAGTGTTGCAAATGAATGTTCCAAGTAGAGAATACCTAATTTAAATGAATGACAGGGAACACAACATTATTGAAATTGTCAGGAAAACAGAAATTAGGTATTTTACAGTCCTGTTTTTGTCCTCCATGCTTCTTTGGTATTTGAAGTCAGAGGAAATGCAAAATATGCACAGAAATGAGTGGGATCTTGGGTGTAACCTATTACCACGAAAAATTGGCGAGGAGGAGATTATTTCTTGTTTTCTGCATGTTCTTATGTAACCTTGAACAAACTGTTCTGTTAAACTCTTTACTTTTGTCTTGCTGGGGAAAAAACAACTCTGGCCTTCCAAATAGTTTTGATAGCTGCACTCATTTGTGCTTTTTTTGTGTTTTTGAAAGTACATGGTTGTATGCTTTTTTCCCCCTCACAACTTCCCAAGTGTTGGATTGCAGTTGGAAGCCTCAACTGAGAGTCTCTGCAACCTAACTTTTAGCAATATTTTAATTCTCTGGAAGATCAAGGTTGTTCAAGTGTGCTGGATTCCATCATTACTTTACTACTACGTTCTAATGTCAACAGAGTTATGCTAGTCTGGATGCCTTTGTGTCTGATCATTTTATGGCAAAAGTAATTGGAGGAGAGGTTAAGAACGTAGTCTGTGAAAACAACGGGAACCATGACCTCTGGTTTTCCCTAGTCTGAATCATTCAATAAGTTGCCTTTATTGGATGTTTTTCGTTCCTTTTTCTTGCAGCTTATTCTCTCTCTCCTGTCCTTTTGCTTTTCTGATCGCTTCATTGTTTTTCTTCGAAATGAATTTTATCATTTGGTTTCTGCATCTCTTATCTGCACTTACCCATACTTCCAGTACTACTCAGACCCACAGAATTTGGAATATAAAGTTTCAGAGATGCACTATGACTTGTAATAGCTTGCCTGCCTCTTTATGGTGGTCATCTTTTTTTCTTTTAGCTGTGTGTGCATTCTGGATATTATAGAAGGGAAAATGCTAAAGTGACAGTGCTTATAGAATACATCTTCACAGTTGGGAGAATGGGGTATCATACATGGATCCTCAGGAGAACATTACGCGTTTGGAGGACCTGATATGTCCCCTCGGATCCCTTGTGTGCTTGCATGGGGGGGTTGTGATAAACATTTGTTGGTCATGCTTGCCACCTGTGGCCATCAGGTGCTTAGTGGGCCTGGGGGGATAGGAGTACTTAAGTAGGTTCATCAAGATTCTAGGCTCAGCTGGGCTGCTTCGGCTTTCTTGCTCCCTGAGGGTTTCTTGACAAACTGGCCTCCTGCTAAGGGCAGGGAACTGAATGGCAATGGGGGAGTTAATGAGCCACAGAAAATGTGGCTCTCTGAGAACAGAACATTGTTTGTATCCCAAGCTCTTTGTCCCTGAAGTTTTCAGAGAGAAATCCAGTGTAACGGGCTTAAAAACATCCTGCTCATGTTGATCTCTTTTGAATGATGAAAGATAATTCAACATTTAAAAATCATTAAAGCACATCATTTGGGCATTATGTTATGATTGGGTTTCACATACTCTGGGACAGGAGATGCTTGACACTACCTAAATGGCAGAAGCTGTGGCAGTAGAAAATGTTTATATTATCAGAGGCTGGGCTTTTTTTTTTTTTTTTTTTTTTTTTTTTGAGAGGTTTTTGCTATATAGGACATGTATGCTCGTCAGAGAGACAGAAAGTGAGAAATCCCCCCGCAGGGGGGATGGTCATGCCACAATCCCTTCTCCTCCATTCTCCTCTTGGGATCTTGGGCACGCACGCACACGCACCTGGCATGAGTTTAATCCACTGGGTCTGGGACTCGAACTGTGGTCGACTGCATGGGAGTTCAGCGACATAGCCATTACGCTAACTGCTGGTCCCAAGCCTGGACTGACTTTTTTTTTTTTTTTTGAGAGGTTTTTGCTATATAGGACATGTATGCTCGTCAGAGAGACAGAAAGTGAGAAATCCCCCCGCAGGGGGGATGGTCATGCCACAATCCCTTCTCCTCCATTCTCCTCTTGGGATCTTGGGCACGCACGCACACGCACCTGGCATGAGTTTAATCCACTGGGTCTGGGACTCGAACTGTGGTCGACTGCATGGGAGTTCAGCGACATAGCCATTACGCTAACTGCTGGTCCCACTGAGCCTGGCCTTTCTCGAGCCTGGAGTGTTGGCTCTAATTTGGTTTTGCTAGACTATCAGCTAGCATTTATTCTTATTCATCGTTTTTTTCTTTTATAGTGGGTGGAGCCCTTTGTTCCAGAAAGCCTGTCTTTACCGTCTCTTACAAACTACCACCTCTCCATTTCAACATCACCCTATCATCTAGAATATTATGTTGTCCTCCTGTCTTCTGTCCATCACCCATCCCTTCCTCTCAGCACAGACAGATTAGTCTTCTCAAGGCCTGTCTGGTGGGATTGTGCATCTTCTCACAGTACCCGGTGGTTGCCCTTACTTGTATGGCATCCAGAGCTGCACAAACTACTCTTTTTCAGCCATCACTCCTCCCCTTTCCAAGTCTCTTCACTGGCTTGCCTATCTTTGCACTGATTCCTCCTTTGCATAACTAATTCGCAAGACAAAGAGAACTGAATAAAACTCTGGAACCTGAGAAAAACTCACCTGTTTTCCAGAACTAGTTCTTTTTTTAGTAGCCAGATCAAGGTACATGAAAGCTGAATGAGTACATGATAATTGTCTAGTTTTGCCTTCTTGAAAGCATGGGGATAATTCTTCAGTGTGATGGGGCGATGGTCCAGGAGCAGTAAGGATTCTGAGCCAAATGCTTAGAGTCTTTGGTTTCTTCGTTTTCTTGAAAAGATTACCTTTCTTAGAAGGTTAACTTATTGGATCCTTCTTAAAAGAAAACTTGTGTTAGAGCTATACAGTGATATGGATGCTGTTTTGAAAAGTCCTTTTCTACTGGACTTCACATAAAATGCTTGCATACTTGTTGTACATGGAAAACAGCTGGAACATACATGGTTCTTTTTTTTTTTTTCCACCCATTAGAGAGAGAGATTCCCACAATGTATCTTCCTGCCCAACCTTCCACCCCCCCAAGCTTCAGCTAGTCAGGATCAGGATCATAGGAACATGCCGCGTGTGTACAGAGAGCTCTTTGGATGCAAATCTGGGACTTTGCCATGAAACTTCAGTATCACAGAATGTTGCAGTACTGCCATGCCATGACAGCCAGCCTACGGTTCTCTTTTGATTATCCATTTATGTATTTCATATTATTTATTCCTAAGATTAGCTTATATACTTTTGACTCTGCCCTCTTGCTCAGCTGCCTTAGAGAAAACATAATAATAACCTAACTAAAGAGTGCGTGCTTATGAAACGGAACATGATGCCTCCTGAATCGGATACCGTGTACTAAGTGATGCAAAGCACTCTGTGTGCTAGGGTTGCAGAAAAAAATATGGTGACTGTTTTTATGGTGGTATTCACACTTGAGTGGGGTACAGAAGTAAAATAATTGCACAGATGCATCATTGTAAGTCAGTTCAAAGTGCATGAAGGATGGATTTGATTTAATTGAGAGATAGAGCTGGTCAGGAGAGGGTGTCACTCACAATGAAGTATTTGGCTTGTATAAAAGAACTTCATAGTGCACCTATATGGAATTAACCATACAATTTAATAACCTTAACTGATTCCTAGACTTTGAAGATTTTTGTTCTTGTGTGTTGTGTGTATGTACATATAAATGTGTGTGTGTGTTGTTGTTGTTAATATTTTGTTTTGCCAAATTGGGACTGTAGACCATTTAGGGGAAGGCTTAACTAGTACAGACCATTACCTTTTTTCAAAGACATTGTAAAATTTAGTTTATATAATGTAGTGTTTAGTGATTATGAGCCAATCTTGCTTGATCCAAACATGTAGATCTGAGGTTTCTTTATTCCATTACCAAACTATAGGTTGTTTGGTGTCAGAAATCATTACACTGGAAAATGCTGAAAAATGTTTCCTTAGACAATCATTGTCCCAAGGGCCTTGGGTGCTGTCCTATGAGTTATCAAATCAACTTTTATCCTGTTCAAGGACAGAGCAGTTTTCATATTTACAGACAAAAAGCCATATGCAGATGGGTAAAACGTAATTCACTGTACATCCTTTAATGGTCTTGTGTGTAGTTGGCACTTTTTTGTATCCTTATCCTTACTTTCTCTGACAGTAACCGTGTATGTTATACTTCACAACGAAAGCTCTCTTTTACTCGGTGTCTTAATTATCCAAGCAGCCACTCCACAAAATAGATGGCCCAATTACAGTGGAATTTATAGGAGGAAACTATATAAAAGTAAAGTAAGTAGATTCAGGCACTATAGCTAGCAAGTCATGAAGTAGAGGGCTTCTAATTTCAAAATCTGGAGTTTTTCACACAGTATCACACAGCTGCTCCATACTGACTTTTCAAAGCTTATTGTTGTCCTTAGAGTGAAATACCACATTACTCTAATTTTCCTCTTGATTAGAGCCCAAGTTATTAAAAAAAAATAATGTCTTCAATATAAATTTATAGTGTTGGGTTCATTATTTTGAAGACTTTTTACTTTATAGAAACCAAGGTCATATAAAGTAAGTTGTATCCTCACAGGGTAGAGGGAAACCTTCAGAAGAATCCAATTCATCTATGCCTTTAAATTATCGACCGTAAACACTGTAATTATGTGACACATTCTCTGGACATTTTTCAAATTATTATTACAGTCACTTTCCAACATAATGTTACACAACAATATTCTTTTGTTCCTTGGATCAACTGTTAATTAGTTTTCCCTCAATAGACCATCTCTTCAGTTAAGTAGATAGAATGCTCTGATCTCTTTCAGAATTTTCTAGTACACGAATCATCTCCGTATTTCCATTAGTCCTTTCTTTCACCTGAGAGGCATAGATAGCTAAGGAAATAAAATGCTTTCAGACACATTCAAACTGAGTTTCAGTTAGGTTTTGAGGATGGATTAGGAATAAATACCTCATCTTATTATCCTTTGTTTACTCTTCCAGTTTTAGGTTAAAAGAAACTTTCTTTTGTACAACAAATTTCTGTCATTTTTAGTTTACAAAACATTTTTAAAAGACTGCATCAATTTATTTGTGGATTCATAGGCTTATTTCTATTAGCTTATCTTGCATATATGAAGTGACTTTAAAAAGTTTGTGGAAAATTAATTTGGTGCCAAAAAATGTGAAATCCATGCATAATATTTTCTTAATATGCTTTTCCGCAAACGTTTTGAAGACCTCTCATAGTTTTGACAACCCTATCTATAGATTTGTTAAAAAAAGAAAGAATTTCTTCCATGAGAGAGGTGGGGAAAGAGAGACAAGCCACCCCCAACAGAGTTTTGATGCTGTGATCTTACCCACAGCCTTTCAGGCATACATAGGGAGACAGTAGAATGTAATTTCAGGACCTTTCCTTATGACCTCAGCATCAAGTGTTACTTTTACCCTCAGATTTTATTAATGATATTACAATGGAATTACATTAAACTTTTTTCCCCCCAGAAGGCATGTGTACTTGCTGAGAGAGAGGAGCAAGAGCAAGAGAGCATCCCCCATGGGGCACAGTCAAGCTATCATCTCTTCTCCATCTTTCTCCTTCAGGATTTTGGGCACACATGCACATGTGCTTGTGCATGTTTTTAAGCCACCAGGTCCAGGATTTGTACTGCAAGGTCAGCCATGTGGGATCCAGCCATCTTAACCACTGGGCCATAGGCTGACCTGGCCTGGAACTACTTTTTTTTTTATTTTATTATTATTATTTTTTTAAATAAAGACCTCATTTTTATGCTATCCATAGTCACAGTTCATTTTAATGTATAATTTCCACTATCTTTTGAAAATCAATCCATTCTTCAACTTAACTTCCTTCAAGTTATGACAAATGAGATAAAGTACTTAAAACAATTAGTACGGAGTCTGACTTGTAAGAAGTATACCATAAATGCTCTTTGATTATAACTAAATAGGTGGTGAATATTTGTATAGTGATAGTCCTGGGATACACAGCCATGTCTTTTATTCCATTGTATTTTTACTTCATTAAAACTTTGATCTGTTTCTTATTTTTCATGATTACTGTTGTATTAGGAAGAAGCAGTTAACACTTAGGGTAATGGTTCCTAGACTTGGAAGGAACCTTTTTATTTTAAAAAGGGACATTTAAAAATGGATTTAAAGGGACATTTTTAAATGTACCATCAGCTTTTATCATACTTTTTGAAAAGAAGTAGAAGACAATTTTAGTGTGTTAATAGAACTGTATTTTAACTTAAATAATTTCAATATATATTTTTTAAAAATCTAATAAATTGTACTTTCTGAGCAAATTTCACATGAATTGGAGAAAACTCTGTTGTGGATCTGTGGTCTTGCCTGACAAATGGGAAGGTCAAATGAAGGTCAGGAAATGGGAGTTAATACTAAAGAAAGACTACAGATACCCTTTTCTGGGGCATTCATAGATCCATATGCTAGTGGAGATTCTGAAAAGTGATTCAATTATGAACATTACCACAGTGGTTATAACCTATACCCTTTGTGTTAATATATCATTTTGCAAATTTCCAGTTCCTCAGAATAACTGAAAAAAATATTGATAGGAAAGGTATTAATCTACATTCCATCTGTATTATTTCCCTGTGTAGCTTATTAGAGTGAATATAGGTGAAGGACAGATACATACAAATCGACCAAAAAAAAAAGTAGGTTGTATATTTATAGAAACCTTTAACAATTCAAGATATCCATATATTTAGCACTATAACTTCATCATAATCAGAGCTCTATAAACAGGGTCAAATTCCTGTTTCTCTCAAATTTCTGAATTGGAATAACTGAAAGACTAGTAAAGGGAAATATTTGGCTATTATTCGGCTGACAAGATATAATGATTATATGAAATAGTTTTAATAAAGATGCAGATAATACAGACTCAAGTGCATTTTCTCCTTTCAAACATTTCTTTGTTTCCTATGTGCCTGTGTAGTTCATGCATTCATGAGCGTGAGGGGGATAGCTGTGCTGGCTTAGATGGTTTTTAAGATTCATTCTAAACCCGATACTCTGTGGAATGGGTTCTGAAGAGAAAAAACAATTTTGTTTGTTTTTGCTAAACATGACCTAATTTTGATTGCAGTTGCTCACCCAAACTCTTAAAAGCATAGCAGATTCTGTAGACTGAGTGCAAACAGTGTAACCACCATCTTGCAAGCTCTCACATGTAAATGTTGCTTCCTTTCCCCTCTCCCCATCTGGAGTATCCCCTATCTAGCCATTTCTAAAGGTTCCTTTTCAGTCCCAACTGCTGTATTATTTAAATCCCATCTCCAGCACTCACTCCAAGCAATGTTCAAATCTGCTTTTGTATTTGAAAACAAAGCTTTAAAAGCAGTCAGGGGAGCCACACAGAAGAGTAGTGATTTTTGTGACAATGGCCTAAATCCAAGAAATGCATTTAGA
>NW_006159757.1:2665014-2671187 GCF_000334495.1 Tupaia belangeri chinensis | reverse complement strand
TTGTTTATTTTAAGCAGATTTGGTTTTATCATGTTTGTCCAATGAAAATGGAGAACACTGGGGCCAGCAGGTGGCATTGTGGTTAAGGCTCTGGACTCCCACAGTTCAAATCCCAGACCTGGCGGCTTGAAAATCATACTGGGTGCTTGTGCATATGTGTGCAAAATTCCAAGAGGAGAATGGATGAGAAGGGATTGCAGGATGGCCATCTCTTCTGGGGGATGATTTCTCACTTTCCCCCTCTCTTTCTCTTGAGCACATGCCCTATGGCAAAATAAATAAATAACAAATAAAAAAGAAAGAAAAGAAAATGGAGAATACGAAACTCAGACACAGAAACTGGAGATTTCTGGTAGAAGTGTATATGTACCAGGTACCCTGTGTTCTGCAATTCTGTAAGACTATTTAAAATGCGTTTTATAATCATACATATAATTTATCCCGCATATGGAAAATGTGCTTTCTCCTTGGTATTTGTGGAGTTTTTACATAAATAGGACTCTTGTTCCTGTCGGAAATGAATGTTCAGATGTTTTTGTAGTGACTTCTCCCTTTTCTAAGAATTGGTGGATAATAGCATGCTGTGTAGTTTATAATCAGTCAGGTAATAATGATTTATTACAGTTGTACAAGCTCCTCGACACTGTGACCATCTGTACAGGATAAAGAGGATCGTAAGATGTAGTCATAAATGTAAATTCCATAAAGTGCACTCATGGCACAAAATGGGAGTGAAAGAGATGGATGTAGTTAGACCTTCGAAGAACCCTTGTATAGGAAGGGCAAGTATTTGAATTGCAGAGGGAGGGAGTTGAGGGTTATGAATTTTAAGAGTAAGAATGAAGAGTGCCAATTTCTTGATAGAACCATCACAAGATATCTAAGAGGAATCAGGGTTGAAGGACTTATTTTCATTAAAATAAGTGACTAACCTTAGAACAGGTGAAGAACACAGTAAGAGCCAGTGTTAGAAGCAAGTTGTTTTGATTTACAGGACATTCAGTCTAAGTCTGAAATGGCATCGTCAGTAGAAATAACTCTGTAAACTTACAACAAAAGTGAAGTCTTGGGACTAAGAGAATTTTATGTAGTGAAGGGCAGGCCTGTAGGAGGAAAAATCAGGTGCCAGACTCAAACACCTAACCATATACTTCTGGAGGAGCAGGGAGTAAGAACCAGCAAACAAGTTGTCCAATCACCTCTCTCAAATGAATTCCTAGTAGCAGAGCCCCTGTGGAGGCAGTGCTGGGAAGATTAGTGAGCAGTCGTGTCTGGAGGCCCTGTACCACCTGTGTAACAGGTAAACAGTCTGCGTCTGAAAAATCAATATCCAGAAGGAGCAGATACAGCTCTGAGAGAACTGGGAGGTCCTGGACCCAACTATAGTGAGATGCAGGGGAGCTAATGAACCTGTGTGGGTCAAAGGAAATATGCCCAGTTATGAGGATGCCCCAGGCTTCTGGGGGGCAGAAGTGGCTATAACTTTGGAGCTCCTAAGCTATAGGCCTGTTGCTTTGTGAGCTTGACCCTCATCGGGGAAACAGTGATTTTATGAATGCCTTGAAAGAGATAGATATAGTTAGACCTTCGAAGAACCCTTGTATAGGAAGGGCAAGTATTTGAATCGTAGAGGGAGAGAGTTGAGGGTTATGAATTTAAGAATAAGAATGCAGAGTGCTGATTAATTTCTTTCTTTCTTTTTTTTTTTTTTTTGGAGAGATGTTTGCTATAGGGCACATGCACTCACCAGAGAGACAGAGAGAGACAGAGAGATAGAAAGTGAGAAATCACCCTCCAGGAGGGATGGCCACACCACATTCCCTTCTCCTCCATTTTCCTCTGGGGATCTTAGACACGCATCCACACGTGCCCAGCACGAGTTTAAGCCACTGGGTCTGGGACTCAAGGCACAGTTGACTACATGGGAGTTCAGCGAAAAAACCATTACACTAACTGCTGGTCCCCAACTGATTAATTTCTTGACAGAAGTATCAAGAGGAAATTCCTCACCTAGAGGAAATTTTTATTTTGCTAAATGTGAATCTATAGAGAGAATAGGAGAAAAAGGAAAACAAGTTAATGGCACAATAAACTACTACTCACCATGGGGCTTGCACAAAGAGCCCCAGACACAGCCTTGTGAGGGAGGATGCCATCTGAGTAAGTGCTAATCCCAGGAGAACCCTTGGCCTTTATGGAGACATACTGATTATACACTCCAAGCCATGGGCGTAGTATTGCTGGCCCTTCCACTCCTGAAAGTACTTGAAACTGGCTTTTTAAGTGTGAGGATGTAATACAGGAATAGTGATTCTCAGATATGACTTGAGGAATACAAGAACCACTAAATGTTTTTGTTTGACCCTAGAACCTAGCATTATTTTTTAAACTCATGTTACCAGAACCATGCATTTTAAAATATTGCATCCAACAAGATTCCGACATCTGATAGCAGTCTACTACAAAGAACAATTATTTAAGAAGAATATTTCTACTTTTACTCTTAGCAAAGTATCTTAAAGTGGAATTTTTCTTTCTTTCTTTTTTTGTTTAGGTTTTAGATTACATGGCAAGAAATAGGCAGCTAAACAAAATGAAAATACTTTATTCCCAACCAAATGGGAATATGTTATCTGAGGAAAAAAATATACCACTAAATCTAATGTTTAAAACCCTCTCTTTTGGAGCCACTGGAGAATTTAGCATGTTCCAGTTGGGTGTTAGCATTTCAGTGCAATGTGGAGGAGCATAAATAAAACACTAGGCCAGTTTAGCCTGAGCTCAGCCATGTAATAATATTTTAAGTACTGTCTGCAAATTGTCCTTCTCTGTATGGAATGTATTCAACTGGTCTTGTCTATGTTTCTTTGCTTAAAAAAAAAAAAATCCCATTTTAAAGAGGTACCCTGTATTCACTTCCCACTTCTACTGACTTCAATGTGTTGTATTCAAGTAGAAAGCATTATTTTTCAGTTATCCATCTGAGAAAATTGGGTGAGGCATTACTTACTGCTTGTTTTGTAGGTGAGACCGTTAAGCTATGGACAAGATTTAAAAACAGCTTCAGTGCCCTGTACTAGTTAACAGAACCACCACTATAATACAGGTGCTCTCACCTCACCACTCTTTCTTTCCCTTTTATAACACAGCAGCACCACATGAAGATGCTGTTTTGATGAGTCTGCTTTAACTATTTTCTATTCTTTAATCTCTGGCTTTTTGATTGAATTTGGTAGAGGTTCTGTGCTCAAGTTTGTCCTTGCAGTGGACCTAATAATGTGGCCTAATAATTTTGTGAGGTTTGAGCTATTTTACTAAGGGAAAAAGCAAATTATAAAGAGCACTTACTAAACAAATGCTTAGAAAATAAAAATGAAGGAAAGTGTTTTCTCACTTCGAAGAAAAGTGTTTTGTTTACATAGAGAGGATTTTTTTTTTTTTTAAGGCTAGGCCTGTTCAAAGAAGCACTCCAGTGAGATGCTGTAACATATCCCACGTGATTGCTTTTGTTTCTCTGAATCGAGGGTTTTTTTAAACCTTCAAGAGAAGGCACAGAGTCCAAAGAAAGAGAGTTTTGCAACTGCAATAAGCCTGTAGTCAGACACTCCAAGATAACAGCTGTCAGGGCAGAGTAGGGAAATGCAATGAATTATATCAGCCTGAGAGAAGCTTGGCCTCAAGCACTGTAAGCATGTAAGAGCAGTGCTTTCACTTAAGGAAACTTAACTCTTTAAGGAGTTCCAAACCCATTTCACTGAACATCTGAGTTCTTCAAAACATGTTATTTCCATCTTCTGAAAGTGTGCTATAAGGAGGCTCAGAGCTTTGCAATTTAATTCAGCTTGTAAATAGTGAATAAACCAAACTCAAAAGTCTGACTAGATAGGACAGCCCTGGGTACTCCTTTCTCAGCACAGTAAATGGTGCTTTCATGATCTAAAAAGCACTTTGTCACTCCTGAGGAATAAGGTAACCAGGTGCCAGATTTGGTCATTAAAATAAAATGCCAATTACGGAAAAACTATAGTTTGGGAGTGGGAAGTATTTGATATGGTGGGCCTTCTTAATATCGTAGGTGTTCCTGCATCTTGCAACATCACCACTGCTGCCTTTAATTGTCTCTGCCACTCTTACATTTACAGTGTCATCTGTCTTTGATGGAAGACATTGGACAGATCAGTTAGAAATATAGTATATACAAAGGGAGGAGGAAACTGCCACATAAATATTTACTCCCCATTTGATAACTGAATTGATTTAAAATCATTAAATGAAATATGGGGATGAGATGGCCAAGTGAGTACCGTAACACCTATGATTTATCTTTAAAATCTAGGCAAAGAAACATAATTGTCAATATTGAAATTAAATATTTTTTTTCCATAGAGCATGTATGCTTGCCAGAGAGAGAAAGAGAAGAGAGACGGGAATGTGAGAAATCACCCCCTAGGGGTTTATGCCACAATCCCTTCTCTATTCTCCTCCTGCAGTTTTGGGGACACACACACACACACACACACACACGCCCGGCATGACTTTCAAGCCACCAGATCCAGGACTTGAACCACAGTCTGCCATGTGGGTGGAAGTCTAGTGCCTTAACCACCACACTGCCTGCTGGCCTCTCAAACTAGAATTTTATCAATTTGTATTTCAAAGTGCCACTGTGTGCCAGGCACTGTGCACAGCATAGTTTATTTCAAAGTATCAATAATTTGGGATCACATTTAAGTTAAAGCAATATATGTGTGTGTGTATGTATATGTGTGTGTACATATGTATAAGTGCACACACACATCTATACACATATATACATATATGATGCTTTATTATATATATATTCTTTATTTTCTCACTTGATATTAAATAAAATATTCTTAGAAGACACTTACAGATTTTTAATTTTTGTATCTGATTCTTTGAAGTGTTTTATATATATAACAGGTATCCTTAAGTAAAAATGAATAGTCCTTTCTTTTGGCTGCTTGATATACATAAGACATTTTCCTTCTTTTAGAAAGAATTACTTAATTGTTTTAAATAATTATTTTATTTAACTTTATTTTAATTTGACCAGAGAGGGGCAGAGTGAATGAGCGTGAGTGAATGAGAGAGACAGAGAGAAAGAGAGAGAGAGAAAGAGAGAGAAAGTGAGAAAGCAAGCCACCAGGTCTGAGACTCAAGCCATGGTTTGAGTGAGGGTTCGTGTGGGAGTCCAGCACCCTTAACTACCATGCCACCTACCAGCCCCAATAGTTATTTAATTTTATTCATCATCATCATTATTTTTTTTTTTAATTTGACCAGAGAGAAACAAAGAGGGAAAGTGAGAAAGTGAGATGCCAGATGTGGGACTTGAACCATAGTTAGCCATGCGGGAGTCCAGCATGCCTTAACCACTAATAAGACATTGTTGTATAAAAATGTTTATATTTAAGAATTCAGTGTGGCTTAGCCTGATGGTTAAAGTGAGTGCCAGAAGTGGTGTGGCCAGCTGTGGTTCAGATCCCTGGGTTGGTTTGAACACGTGTTAGAAACATGTGCCTGTGCCCACGATCCTGAGGAGCTGGAATGCTGGGGGAGAGAGACTGAGTCAGGAACTCTGTTGAGAGTGCCTCTCCTCTGCCCCCATCCTATACATGCTATCATGAATAAAGTAAATAAACTTGAAAAACAATTCAGTGTTGTATGGATAGGCCAGTGGTTGTCCTTTTGACTGCACGTTATAATCACCTGGACAGTTCTTTAGAAACACTGAGACTGGCTTTGTGGTCTGGTGGTTAAGACAGCCAGATCCCACATGGCTGACCACACAATTTAAGTCCTGTACCCAGCGGCTTGAGGAACGTTCTAGCATGAGTGTGTGTCCTTAGTTCCAAAAGGAGGGAAAGGTAGAGAAGTGAATGTGGTGTGACTATGCCCCATGTAAGGTACTTTATCCTCTCACTTTCTCTGTCTGTCTCTGGCAAGTGCATACACCCTCTAACCAAAAAGAAGGGAGCGGGACACTGATGACTCACCTCTCTCTGACCAGTGTTGTCAGGTGGCTCCTACACTTGTTTGGGTTTTGGGGAGAGAGAAGGAATACCTTTTGCCTTCCGTAGAGATAATCTAATGTTCATAGCTCCTGAAGAACAGAGTTTGTCCAGTGGCATTATATTCACACAGCTGAA
>NW_006159757.1:2627583-2664166 GCF_000334495.1 Tupaia belangeri chinensis | reverse complement strand
CTTACTCTCATGAGTTCCTCCAGCTTGTGTCTTAAGGCTTTGCTGTTTATCAGGCAGGATTCCCAGCACTTGCTAGGGAGAGACTTGATCCTCTTGTATTGGAGTTTATATTTCTTAGTTTTGGGGAAAAGATTATGTAAATCTTTTCAGTGTACCGCTAACAGGATCATCTGATTTCATTGATAGACTTAACCCAATTCCTGGACCCAAAATCTGGACCAGGTTTTTTTGATCTGTTCATTGTGCCTGGCACTTTTTCTGACTTGCAGATTTTGTTTCTCATCCCTCACGTTCATTATTTGGATTGACGCACTGTTTTTAGCAGGTCAGTCCCACTAGTGCTTCTCTCATAGTGCTCTGAAATCATTTAATTGAGGAATTATTATTTTTGTTTACCTATTAGCAAGAAACAAAGAGCATACTGCATTACTGCATTCTTTTTCCTAGAAGCCCAAGCTTCAAAGGTAAAATCAAAGAGCATTTCTTGTTTGGGAGGAAAACTTTAGTACTGGAAGAAGTCATAGCTAAGCAAGTAATTATTAAATAATGATAATGTAATTTAAAAGTAAACCCATCATTCAAAATTAAAGATCAGACCTTCGGACCTTTTCTGTTTCCAGTGAAGTGTAATGGTCACAGTCCTTTTTGTATCCTGATACCAATTTCTTTTCTAGCCCCTAAAATCTTGATTATATAGAGCATGAACACTGGGGATAAAATGCACATTCAATTATGCAGAGACTCTTTACTGACCTAAATAACAGTTCATTCATAAGATAATGTGACCTGCAGTCAGAGAGATGAAAATCTGTGGCTTGAGCTAGGGTAAATCTGGCATAGTACAAATTCTCCAGTGGTCAGGGAATCATCTAAAATTAGACCAGGCAGAAGAAAATACTCCAAAGCTTTTCAGGCCTGCTCTCCATTTCAGGAATATTTCTTTTTCAAGATGAGTGTGTAATTTGTTACCTAGACTATCCCTGGTAATCCTTTAATGCTCATCTTTATTAGTGTGAAGTGCCTAGCTATCAAAGGAATTGAGCAGTTAAGCAATTTATGTATTTTAAGGTTGATTTTTCTATTCATAATTTTGAGAATTCACCTTCTATTAAAGAAGATTTCCTTTTTGGAGAGGTGGTCAGTGTGTCAGGATTTTTGAGTAGTCATACATTTGGCAGTCATTGCTATTACCAGGACATGTATACTTGTCCTAGAAATTATTACATTATATTGTGTCTTGTGTCTATGTCTTATGCATAATGAGTTTTTCAACAGTGTTAAATTATCATCTTGCTCCCTCAGATATTTCAGTAGATCTGAGAGTAAATTCCTCTATAGCTGAAAGGAAATTATTTACCATTGGTATGACCCCAGATTCTTTTTTGAAAGAGATAGGTAGGAGGAGTTTTCACGAAGTTCATGGAAAATGCATTAAAAAACTATGTTTCAAAATTTCTTTGCACCAAAATGAACTTGTACTTAAAAATTTTGCTACATTTTTCCCATGGACTCTCTAAAGTTCCCTTGAAAATTACACATACCGGTTACTACTCACTGAACAATCTAAATGTGATGGGTAGAGGTTTCCTGGATGAAGGGAAATGATGTGGTTTTCCACTCAAATCATTAGGGAAGAACCTAACCCTATAATACTAACTTTAGATTTATTCATTCAACAAATGTTTATGGAACATTGTTGACTAAGACAAACCCCTTCCACCTTTGTGAAAGATACAGTGTAGTAGAGGAAATAAAAAACAGATGCTTAACATGACAGCTTATCTTAGAAGGTGCTATGGGGTGCAGGTGGGGATAAAGCAGGGTAAGGGCAATTGGGAATGTCAGATTTGATGGGGGGAGGGTTGCAGTATTAAATAGGATGTTAGGGCCCCGCTGCAATGGTGCAGCAGTAGCACAGTGCTCTGCTGTACTGAAAGCCAAGTGGAAGATGGAGCTTGGTTCCCAGGACAATTTGCATACGGCGGCACATGTGCCCATGATCCTGGCTGACTGAGAAAGGCTTGGGGGAGGATTATGACATGAGACCCTGTTGAGGGTGTCTTTCTCTCTGTGTCTCTCCCTGTGTTTGTTTCTCTCTCTAAATCTAATATTGGGTCTTTGGAAAAGTCATGATGCATTTTTGCATAGAAAAATGTAGAAAAATGCATCATGACTTTCTCAACTCAATAAACAAATATTTCATTGATAAATAATTTTATTTATAAATAAAAATAAATAAATGTTTGTGTAACCTTTATCTAGAAGGAGATGGTAGAGAGAAGCAGGAAGGAGATGAGGGATTTAGCCATGGTAATGTAGGAGTAGAATAGGACAGGCAGAAGGCACATCCAACAGACTTGCTTTAATGCAGGTGTGTCCTTGGCCTATTGGAGAAGGAGCCCAAAGGCCAATGTGGCTGATGTAGAGGGAGTCAGGAGGAAGTGGAAGGCCATGAGGCCACAGAAGCAAAAGGAGATCAGATCACATAGGACCCTGAGGGCCTTGAAAGGATTTAACTTTATGTATTCCTGGTGACATGGAAAGCTGTGACAAGTGCTTGAGCTGAGGAATGACTAATCTTGTTTTTACTGTCAAAGTACCATTGAATGTTTGATGTTTTTTCTTAAATTTCATACCTTTTCTGGAGCCATATGCTGCTTTCCTCTTTTTTTCTCTCCAATGATTTTGCCATAGGGAGTATGTCCTCCCTAGACAGAGAGCATTAAAGAGTCAAAGCGTAAAAGAAAGAAATCCTCAACAAGAGGATGACTACTCTGCAGTTCTTTCCCCTCTGTTCTCCTCTTGGGATTTTGGACATACATGCACACATGCTTGGCATGGTTTTCAAGCCACCAGGTCCAGGACTCAACCATGGTTAGCTGTGTGGGAAATCCAGAACCTTACTGGCCCACTTTCCTTCATTTTTCTCTCTTCTGAAATTGTAATAATAGCTGACACTTGCTGCCAATCTATTAGTTAACCCCGTAACCCTTACAGCTGATTTACATGGTAGATGTTATCATTATCTCCATCTCACTGTTGAGGAAACTGAGCAAAGATGGCCTACCTAAGGACCTTAGGCCATTGTGTGGCAGAATACCTGTACTCAAGCCCAGGTGGTGAGCTCTTAATTCTTAACCACAGTGGCAAAGCACTCATACTCTCCCTAAGTCTTCCTCTGGCACCAGTGAACAGCCTGCTTATCTGTCAGCCGTGGGCCCCTTAACTTACCCGCTTCCTGTATCTGGTTGGTCAAGGAAAGCAGTCAGTTAGCCTGAGTGTGTCTATGCATCACCATAAGCATCTCTGTGTGTCTGTCAAATTAGAATGGGGGACAGTTGCTGTTTGTATCAGTTATCTGTGGGACTTCATCAAATTATAACCTGTCCCAATTATAGTTTCTTATGTGCTAGAAAGTGGTATGGGGGAAAGCTCTGAGACTTGTGTGTATATATTGAACAAAGATCGCCAGCTAATGCTGAGTTCCCTCCTCTCAATGGAGACCACTGGTATCAGTGTTGCCAGGTTGTGTAAACAGCACAACCAGGGCCATACTTTTCTTGGATCTATAGTAACTATTATGTGTCCTGACAGATATTCTTGCCTACAGGTAGAAATCATGATGAGGGAGTTGAATTTGTGACTTTTTCTTCACTCATTCCCATTGATCTCTAGTTATTAGTCATTTAATGTCACTTTAAACTTTTTATGGCTATTAACAATGTCATTTCTTGAGTTGGCTATTGAATTTGAAAGGAGGAACCTAAGCCTCTTAAATAGAAATGTATGAGGTGAAATAAGTTCTAAGGAGGAAACCCATTATAACCTCTTAAAGAGTACATAAATATGTACATGCTTGACAGATTTAAAAACACTGGGCTCACTTTAAGTCATTATATTTTATGGAAACGAGCATTCTGATGGTCCGTGGAAATATATTCTTGAGGTGCTGGTAAAAGGCAAATCCCCTGTTGGGGAACTTCCTTTCTGAACTTGCTAAGTAAAACTTGCTTGCAAATGTGTAATGTCTGTCTCATGTTGCTCTTATTGATGTATGAGAATTAACTTTTGGTTTTCTAAGGAAAGTAAAAATGCATCTTAGTGCCAGTGTGGCATATAGCCTTTTAAATAAGATTCCGTACACGAGACAAGGAGAGTATAGTCTTTCTAAAATAAAGACAGAAAACCCACATAGATAAAGCAAAACTAAATATTGATTTAAACAGAATCATAGTTCTTTAGACAACTCCACTTAGCCTTCACCACGCAAGAAACTCCATGTTCTGGACAGCTATGAAAGAAATAGAACATGCGTCCCTTGTGCGTTTTAGTGGATAGAATGGGAAGATCAGAGGTTAGAGTCAGGTAAGGCATGGATTTAAACCTCTCTTCCTATTTATTGATTCTTTGACCTTCGGCAGGTGATTTAACCTTTCAAATGTCAATTTCCCATCTGTAAAATGAGAATAGTACTATTCACTTTGCAAGATTTTGAAAATTAAAACAGAGCAATAGGTGTACCCCAGTAGGTACTTAGGAAGTACTTCTTATGTTATTGTCAAGGATCTTTCAATAGGGAGTAGTTTAAGGGAGGATGAAAATATATATTGGTAATAATAAATGATGAAGCGCTAGGCAATCACTTCCCATAGGGTTATTTATTTTACATAATGTGGAGATATAAACCAGAATTCATTTGGGGTTTGTTTCTCTGAGGTCCTTATTGAGACCCTACTGTGTCCCACACTTGGTTGCATGTGCTGAGACTACATGGGAGACCAGAATCATACAGTTTGTCAGAGAGCAGACACTGATGAACTGTTGACACAAATCAGACCAATACATGTCAGATAGGAACCGTGCTTAGTGCTATGAAAGAAATTGGTGCTATGAAACTGTAGGCAAGTTTGACCTAGTTAAGGAGATCCAGAAAACTTTCTTTAAAAAAAGTGGTAATATTGACTTACTGAATAAAAGTATCAAGGTTCACCAGACCCCCATTTGAGTTTTTGTAGTTTCTTTTCAAAGATGTCTTAACCATTAAGGCTTGCTAGTTCATAAATTTTATCTTTCTTATAGACCTTCCTTCCAAGGAACAAAGAAAATTCACTACTTTCTTTTAAGGCAGAAAACAGTTCATGTCATTTCACCATTACTGTGTAGTTCCTTTGGACCCCTTTATATTTTATTTCTAAGATACTCCTGGCATCTTAGGGATCTTATCTTTCTTGTAGCTTGAAAATTTTTTCTACTTCATCATCTGAGGACTTAGTTCATTCTTACTCATCAGTTATTCCCAACTAATCAAAATATTGAAATCCTCTATGAGGATGATGCAATAAATGTTTATTTTCATATTATCCTTGAGTTTTATTATTACATTACCCATAGTGTTTTATCATCTTTCAAGAAGGGAAAAAAGTTTATAAATATCATCTTTTATATAAAATTTAAAAAATCTTCAGTTGAACACAGTTGAGAATCAAAATTTTCCCCAACTCAGATCAGTGAGTCAATAAGACATTTCAAAAGACAAAAAGGAAACAGAGTTAGTCTTTCCGTAGGAAGTAGTTTATCGTGTGACATTTTGCAATAAAAGCCTGGATCATGTTGTTTTTGCTAAAAGGATGTGGGACAATATTATTTTACCTTTTAGAATTTAATTTTTTTAATTATTCCTGGTTTGGGACCAGCAGATAGCAAAATGGCTATGTAGCTGGATTCTCAGGTAGTCAATTGTGGTTTGAGTCCTAGACCCAGTGTCTTAAAACTCATACCAGGCATGTGTGTGTGCATGCCCAAAATACTGAGAGAAGAATGAAAGAGAAGGGATTGTGGTTTGGCCATCCCCTCTGGGAGGTGGTTTCTCACATTCTATCTCTCTCTGCCTCTCTCTGGTGAGCACACATGCCATATAGCAAAAATGTAATTGTTGGTGACATTCTTAGCTGTAATATACATTTCCATAACCTGTTTCATTTGCCTATATGCATCCTTGTATATGTTGATCATTTTCTAACAACACCCCCCACCCCACCCAAATCTAGCATAGAGCTCTGGTTTACCATTATTCTCACTACTTAAGCCATCAAGCCCTTCAGGTTGTCATAGAATGTAGACATTTGGCATATGTTAAGTGGAGACATACAGTATTTGTCTTTCATGGCCTGGCTTATTTCACTTTGCATTACATCCATCTTCTGGGCTCATCCACTTTATGTCAGATGACAAGGTTTTGATATTCTTTAATGGTTGAGTCTTTCACATTTTAAGATGTTTGTGGGGCAAAAATTTACATGGTTCAAAATTGGACAGATGCAGATGTGTATACAAATGTGGTTGGAATAGATGTAGAAATTTAAAAATAATCACTGAATTGTCATCCTAATTGATTTTACTAAATCCAAAAATAAAACTGTTCTGTTGCAGTCTTTAAGGCACAGTCATGGCTGTTCTCTCATCATCATAATTATGAGCCATTGAAACATTCAAAGATGGTTTGCTTTGATGATGCAACAGCAAGAAGAAGAACCAAAAGTCATGATAAGTTTAAACCTATAAGAACTGTATTTGAAACCTGACTTCAGCATTTATTTGCAAGAAAGTTATGTTCCAGCTTCATGCAAGATGGATGATGAACAGTTAATTGCATTCAAAGGCTGTTGCCCCTCTTCAATAATTTTAACTTCAAAACCAGGGAAATCTGGAATAAAAATTTTGGTTTGCTGTGTAAATTCTTATTAACATTTTTTAAAGCTTATTCACTTATTCTATGAGCAAGAGAGCATCTCCAACAGGATTTTGATGCCCATGATCTCCGTGCAATTTCAGCCATCCTTGGTCATGGGTATACATATGTCTGGTATACTCAGGAAGATCTCCAAACATGAACTGGGAACCTTTCTATGTGAGATTGCCTTGCAGAACATTGTGCAGTAAGTCTGTCCCACCTTCTGGCCCCAATCACTAAGATTTCTAGTAGTGGGTTTCCATTCTCTTTTTATTCTTATGGAAACTATTTATTAAATTTATTCAAATAAAAGTAAAAAAAAAAAAAAAAGACCTATTGGCCTGACAGTAAATAGAGATGACTCTTTTCCATGTTAATGCAGAGATTTTACCAGGAAAAATGTGAACAAAGAGAATTTACCTACCTTTGTAGGGAATAATACCTGCAAAGGTGCTGAGGTAGTGGAGAAAATGATTCACTTGAGAAACTGTTATGGTTTGGATAACGGCTTGTCCTCCAAAGTTTCATGTTTCAGAATTTGGTCATAGTGGGCAGTTATTGGATGTTCCCTAGAAATTCATCTGTCGGGACTTGATTGTACTGATTGTGTCATAAAGGTATTAAGTGAAAATTTAATCCCTTCTTGGTGTCCCAGGGTGAGGTCCTGGGTGTAATCATGTCATTAGAGTGAGGCTTTTAAGGATGATGTCATACCACATGAATTTCTGGGGGACATCCAAACTATAGTAATAGCTATTCTCAGTAATCTGGTTGTTTAAAGATGATACAGAGAAAAGATACAGTTTTACCAAATGGCTAAATAGAAGAATGGACATATTCATTTAATCTTGCTTATGTTTTAATTTATCAAGACTAATTCGGCTGTAATTTGTTTTAAAGTGTATTTATTCATTTCTTCTCGGAGAAATACAGACAGACAGATAGGTACACCCAGTAGAGTCCTCGTGTCATGATCAGACCCTACCTTCAGCTGTCCCAGATTGTGGGCATGCATGCCTGCACTTAGGTGCTCAGCATGTGGAGGGAGGCCTTCTGCCACAAACCTGGGTCCAGTTGTGTTGCCTCTGTAACACTATCTGGCCATGTTTTAAGTGTTCTACCTTTACTGAAGACTTGATTACTCCTGATGTTTTTCAATTATCAAGGGCTTTCTTGAATTCCATCTGACTTACATTTGTTAGCAAGCCCACAGCTGAGACATACACCAGTTTTTGTAATCAAGCTGAAGGGCATTCAGTGTCATTGAACTAGGTATCCACCATGTGTTATCTCAATAGTTCATCACAATAGCCCTATGAGGTTGGTTCCTTAGTTCCATTTTGAAAATGATGAAACAGATTCAGGGAAGTTGGCTTCCCTGCAATGGTTACACATGTGGGAAGAGGGAGAACAAGGATTCAAATCAGGTGACATTTCCTGATTCATCTTCTGCACAAGAATAACGTTACAGTTGAAATAATAAACTGCTTATCACAGAAATATTTCAATCACAATCCATATTCTTGGGGTTATTTTTATTGATGTTTGCAATACATTCGTGTAACCTATAAGCATAGAACCAGTTTAGGATCAGTTTCCCTACTTCTCCACTGTTGCCATCTAAAACATTTCTCTTTAATGTCTTGGTACTGGAATTAGTTCTTCTGAAAATAATTGAATAAATTTATCTCCCAGAGGCCTTGGAAACATGCAGAAATACAGGACTCCCTCACTACCTTAGATACTATTTTCTCAGTACTTTCCCAGTGCAGTAAGGGAAAAAAAAAAAGATCTGAAGTCCTTTCATATCTCACCCTTGTTAAGTCCTGACTAAATGAGGCCATGTTGGTAAAACATTTTGACATATATAAAAGGAAAACCATGAATGAACAGAAGTTAGAACCAGCATCGTTATAATGATAAGTTGATCTCACACTGAAATAGAAATGTTGAATTTGTGATGGCAGTGTAGGCTTGGAGATTGCTTTGCATGTTATATTGTTATGATTTCACAGTAGGGGTCAAGCTGACCAAGAGCGTGTGTAGCTAAGTTACACATTTCAAGTAAAACAGAAAAAAGTGGTTGGCAGAGTTAAGATTGAGCAATATTCTTTTGTCGCTTCTTTTCTTCAGGATCAAAGTCTCTGTTTAATACATGTTTTCAGCTTATGGATGGCACTAATTTGAAAGAATTATGCATTTTTCTCTTCTAGGGTTTTGTTCCTTCTCTGTATCTCTGTAATGGTAACTTATAGAGCCTCTTTTAAGTGTGCAGGACAAGTTATTTCTTTGCTTCCAGGGGAAGATTTTGATATCAAACTCAAGTCTTTGATGTCTAATTTTATTTTAACCAGTTCACGATGAATGGTTGCAAGGACTTAGGCATTTGTTTTCTGTACGTTGCTGAGACCATGACCACAGTGAAAACTTCTGAAGTCTGTGCTGGCTAGTGAGGGTGGAGTGTGACCACTAGCTCCTGCAGAGCTTTGTTTCAGCACATGTTACCCCGAGTGACAAACCAAAGTTACTGCCTTAACTGATCTTTGTTCCCTCTGAATTTTAAAATGAAGGTGTGTAACAAGAGGCAGCCCCTGCCATAAAGACACATGAGTGATTTCCTGCCCCTTCAGTACGTGCATATGATAACTGTGAAGTTTTAAAACACGTTAGATTGGCATGTATCACTCTTATGTTAAAATATCCATTTGGGTGATATTCTTTTTGGTGAGGCCTGTGTTCCCATTGTTTCCTCATTATAAATCAGAGTTACAGTAACTGGGAATGGGAAGCAAATGTTCCTGGGACATTAATAAAATTCATTTTAAAATGTAGAAAAATAAGAATAACTTATCTTAGTTAACTATATTAAAATACTAATTCCGTGCTAATTATTACATTAATATAATTATATACTATATATAAATTATTGCATGAATTATACTCTTATAATGTGTGTATTATTCAAAGTATACTACTCATACAAATTATACATTATGTATTATCCAAATTACCCAAATTATCCAAATATAACTACATGATTAATATTAATATTAATATAATTATACTAAATATTAATATACTAAATCATAGCAATGATAATTTAATTATAAACCATTTTAAAAACTGTTAGAACATAGTACAGTGCTACCCAGCAGAATGACTTAGTAGACCTCTCAGACTGCCCTCACCGGCAGAAGAAACTCTCTCTTATGCTTTAGCAATTTGTTTTCAAATTGCTGTAGCATTTTCTCTAGGAAGGCTGCTGCTTTTATTTTGATAAAGCTTAACCCCTGCCATCTCACCCTATGATTTTGTCCTTTAAGATCATCTTTTCTAGGGATATTGATACTTTTATTCAAAATAAGAATGGCCGGGGGCCAGCAGGTGGCATGGTGGGTAAGGTGCTGGACTCCCACATGGCTAACTGCAGATCAAGTTGTAGACCTAGCAGCTTGCTTTCTCTCTCTCCCTCTGGTGAACACACCCTGTGCGTGCTCTTATTTTTGCCCTATAGCCAATTTAAAAATAATAACAAAATAAAAATTAGTCTAAAAAATAATATTGTAAAGGATAAGAATGGCAGTAACAGCAAGGGACTGAAATATTCCAGCGGTGTTTAGGAGTACTCACTGCAGCCACATTGTTATGAGTGATTTCCAACATTTCGTGTGTGACTGTGTTTCATGAGTTGCTGGCTTGTGCTAGTTATAAAAATAGCCAAATGTGCTGACACCTACTACAAATTGGGCACTGTGCCTGAACACTTTATGTGCAGAGTATTTGGTTTCAAGTAGAATGGTTTTCATATTAGACTCGGCTGTGATTCACTGGTTAAGGATTACCATCACATCAAAATGGCCTTGACTCTCCCCAAGTGCTGATTTTACCTGGAGAAGAGGCCAGATCTTCCCAGAGTACAGGAGAGGTAAGGTGATGGTCACAGGGTGGTGGCATGGGGACTCACTACTGTTCCATTTTACCTGATGTTCTGAAGCAAAGTGAAGATTGAATTTAGAATTTCTTTACATTCTTAATTGGGTAGGTAATTTTAAAATATTTTTATGCTGTAATCAAATATAAACTCAGTGAGAGACTATTTTTGTAATAGTGATAAATCTTAGGAGCTTGGGATTCAATAGCTGTTCCAGTGAAATTATTTCTAGCCTCTGTCTGGAGGCCCCTGAAGCACTGCAGGCATTGTCAGAAGATCTCAATCCTCTGACCTGTCAAGTTCTGTCTTTAGGCTGACGTATTTGTGAGAGTATGTATGTTTTATAACATCTGTCCAATCTATTTTGTTGCTATTTTGATCAGTAAAATGTCAAATAACTTTAAAACATATTACTGAATTTAAAATAGAATATATTTTCTTTTGTACTTCCTTCAGTCATCTGATTGAGAAAGTTCAACTATATTTTTTAGCCTACTCCCAGAATGAAGCTAAAACAATTTTTTTAAATACATTGGAAAAGGGTGGGGATTACTGTTCAAGGAATTCTTAAAAAAATAGCCTAAGACTGGAAATTACTTAGTGAATTTGGCTTCTAGCCTAGTTCTTCATTCTTGGAAAGTGTGTCAGCTAATTCTAAAGTAAAATTTCATCATCGAAATGAATACTGTCATTTTTCAAATATCTTAGTAGTTCCTTAGAAGCAACATGAACTTAAAGGGAAAGATTTCTAGCCCAGGCCTGATCGCTAGTCTTTGGTTTCTTTAATTCATATTCAGTGTGAAAGAAATTACTCGTTTCTCTTTGAAACATGCTAAAAAGCACCCTCCAGTCCCCACGGTCACTTTCTGGACTGGTATTATTGGCAACAGTTGTGCACCTGGAGACAAAGCATGTGGTACAAAAATACATCAAATGCAAGTGCAAGATCTGTGGCAATCGTGAATGCCACAAAAGGTATGGATCATGAATCATACATGTGAATGATCCAGTGGACGTGGTTCACTTTGAACCTCTATCTGGAAAACTATCCAGTTCTTCGGTAAAGACTTGCTAGTCTCACCCAGCCATAGGAACTGTGGGTTATTCTTACGTTCAGATATCTAAAGCAAATGAATTTGGCCTTTAAATGACAAATTAGTCATAAGTTCATTTTAAGACACATATTTGAATGTCGGTTCCCAATTGGGTTACCAAAAAAATTTTAAAAAGCCTCTTTGACTCACAATGGACCTAGAGGTGTTTTTGATGGTTATCTCATTTCCTGCAGTTACTGTAGGAAAAAGTTCCTCTGTCTTACTCCTTTCAGCCCTTAACGTGAACCATCTTGTCCTTTGCCATGTGTGACTGTCTTCCTCTCCCTTTGCTCTTTCTGACTGGTAAAGGCATGGAGTGGCTCCCACTTTGTGGATACCCTTGCTCTGTAAGGGTTGTTCAGAACTCATTGGGAAGTGTGTTTCTTCTACTGAATAGTGAAAGTAAGCATAATGCCCATTCCACGTTGCTTTTCAGCATTTTTCCTCAACTTACAACCCCAAATGAAGGTTAGTCTGAAAATTGCCTATTTAAAGAGATCATGTTCTGTAATACAACACCTTATGAAGGATTAAAGATTAAGAGTGTTGAGGGACTAGCAGTTAGCATAATGGCGATGCCACTGAACCCTGTGCGTGCTCTTATTTTTGCCCTATAGCCAATTTAAAAATAATAACAAAATTAAAATTAGTCTAAAAAATAATATTGTAAAGGATAAGAATGGCAGTAACAGCAAGGGATTGAAATATTCCAGCGGTGTTTAGGAGTACTCACTGCAGCCACATTGTTATGAGTGATTTCCAACATTTCGTGTGTGACTGTGTTTCATGAGTTGCTGGCTTGTGCTAGTTATAAAAATAGCCAAATGTGCTGACACCTACTACAAATTGGGCACTGTGCCTGAACACTTTATGTGCAGAGTATTTGGTTTCAAGTAGAATGGTTTTCATATTAGACTCGGCTGTGATTCACTGGTTAAGGATTACCATCACATCAAAATGGCCTTGACTCTCCCCAAGTGCTGATTTTACCTGGAGAAGAGGCCAGATCTTCCCAGAGTACAGGAGAGGTAAGGTGATGGTCACAGGGTGGTGGCATGGGGACTCACTACTGTTCCATTTTACCTGATGTTCTGAAGCAAAGTGAAGATTGAATTTAGAATTTCTTTACATTCTTAATTGGGTAGGTAATTTTAAAATATTTTTATGCTGTAATCAAATATAAACTCAGTGAGAGACTATTTTTGTAATAGTGATAAATCTTAGGAGCTTGGGATTCAATAGCTGTTCCAGTGAAATTATTTCTAGCCTCTGTCTGGAGGCCCCTGAAGCACTGCAGGCATTGTCAGAAGATCTCAATCCTCTGACCTGTCAAGTTCTGTCTTTAGGCTGACGTATTTGTGAGAGTATGTATGTTTTATAACATCTGTCCAATCTATTTTGTTGCTATTTTGATCAGTAAAATGTCAAATAACTTTAAAACATATTACTGAATTTAAAATAGAATATATTTTCTTTTGTACTTCCTTCAGTCATCTGATTGAGAAAGTTCAACTGTATTTTTTAGCCTACTCCCAGAATGAAGCTAAAACAATTTTTTTAAATACATTGGAAAAGGGTGGGGATTACTGTTCAAGGAATTCTTAAAAAAATAGCCTAAGACTGGAAATTACTTAGTGAATTTGGCTTCTAGCCTAGTTCTTCATTCTTGGAAAGTGTGTCAGCTAATTCTAAAGTAAAATTTCATCATCGAAATGAATACTGTCATTTTTCAAATATCTTAGTAGTTCCTTAGAAGCAACATGAACTTAAAGGGAAAGATTTCTAGCCCAGGCCTGATCGCTAGTCTTTGGTTTCTTTAATTCATATTCAGTGTGAAAGAAATTACTCGTTTCTCTTTGAAACATGCTAAAAAGCACCCTCCAGTCCCCACGGTCACTTTCTGGACTGGTATTATTGGCAACAGTTGTGCACCTGGAGACAAAGCATGTGGTACAAAAATACATCAAATGCAAGTGCAAGATCTGTGGCAATCGTGAATGCCACAAAAGGTATGGATCATGAATCATACATGTGAATGATCCAGTGGACGTGGTTCACTTTGAACCTCTATCTGGAAAACTATCCAGTTCTTCGGTAAAGACTTGCTAGTCTCACCCAGCCATAGGAACTGTGGGTTATTCTTACGTTCAGATATCTAAAGCAAATGAATTTGGCCTTTAAATGACAAATTAGTCATAAGTTCATTTTAAGACACATATTTGAATGTCGGTTCCCAATTGGGTTACCAAAAAAATTTTAAAAAGCCTCTTTGACTCACAATGGACCTAGAGGTGTTTTTGATGGTTATCTCATTTCCTGCAGTTACTGTAGGAAAAAGTTCCTCTGTCTTACTCCTTTCAGCCCTTAACGTGAACCATCTTGTCCTTTGCCATGTGTGACTGTCTTCCTCTCCCTTTGCTCTTTCTGACTGGTAAAGGCATGGAGTGGCTCCCACTTTGTGGATACCCTTGCTCTGTAAGGGTTGTTCAGAACTCATTGGGAAGTGTGTTTCTTCTACTGAATAGTGAAAGTAAGCATAATGCCCATTCCACGTTGCTTTTCAGCATTTTTCCTCAACTTACAACCCCAAATGAAGGTTAGTCTGAAAATTGCCTATTTAAAGAGATCATGTTCTGTAATACAACACCTTATGAAGGATTAAAGATTAAGAGTGTTGAGGGACTAGCAGTTAGCATAATGGCGATGCCACTGAACTCCCATGTAGTCGACTGCAGTTCGAGTCTCAGCTCTGATGGCTTAAATTCACGCCAGGCGCATGCATGTTCGTGCGTGTCCAAGATCCCGAGAGGAGAATTGAGGAGAAGGGATTGCAGAGTGGCCATCCCCCTTGGGGGGTGATTTCTCACTTTCTGTCTCTCTGTCTCTCTGCCTTTCTGGTGAGCACATGCGTCCTATAGCAAAAACCTCTAAAAAAAAAAAGTGTGGCATAGTCCCAGTGTATAAATATATGTAAAATGTAATAAAGTTTATGATAGACAGTAGTTTGATCCCCAAACCTGTATATTGGAGGTGTTTTTATTCTATCTATAAAAACCTATAGGAATCTCAAAAGAAGGCTGCTATATGCAAAAGTGGATTAATGACATGAATGTAAGTATTGACTCAAATGTCCAGAGTCTAAAAAGCTAATATTGGTTTAGCATTCACCAGGGATGTGTCTTTTGGTGATAAATTATTTGCACCAAAGCAGGCAACATAGGTAAGGATGAAATGAGGGGTGAGCAGCTGTAAGGATTTTTAGGAATGAAGAGTGATTTTTTTTTATAAAGGATCCAAGCAGGCAGATGTTATGAAATAATGGCTGGAAATGTTCTACTTGAGAAAAAATTATAGTATTAGAGAAAACTCTCAGTTAACCAAATTCTTTAATTTATTGATGACATTAATACCTTGGAATGAGCAAAAGCAAAACAACTTTTGGACCAGCAGGAAGTGTGGTGGTTAAAGCATATGGCTAACTCCATGGGTCAAGTCTAGGCCCAGCAGCTTGTAAAACACTCCAGGCTTGTGTGGGTTTATGCACAAAATTCCAAGAGGAGAACAGAGGAGAAGGGATTCCAGTGTGGCCATTCCCTCATCCCTGCCCTGCCCTGCCCCATGGAGTGATTACTCACTTTCCCCCTCTGTCCTCCTCTGGTGAACACACATACACTGTGGCAGGTAGTCATTATATATACATATATGCATACCTGTCTTTTTTCTTCCTGTTTCGATAAAAGCTTTTAAGAAATGATTCATCTGCATCCTCTTTTAGTGTGAGAAAGTACTGATTATTTAAGAACATTAGTTTGTTTTAAGTAATCTCTTCTGAATTGTTCAGAAAGAAAAGTCAGGATCCCTTATTAAAGAAAAAAAAAGTCTAGATAGCGTACTAGTAGATACAAAAAAAAAAAGCAGATAGAAGTTAAAAGGAGGAGATGGAATATTTATTGTCACAGATAGAGGAAGGTGGACACATGCCAAGCTTAACTAAAGCAAACTTTACTCCTGATACAGGAAGAATACTGGAAGAATACTGGAGAATAAGGAGAATGCTATATGAGGCTGTTATCTTGGAATCTTTAAGTGATAGTCAAAGAACCCAAATTTAGCAACAAGCAAAAAGAGAATTTTTCATTAGAACAGTAAAAAGAAAAGGCAGATCCTATGGGGTGTATTAGCATTGTGTGGATGTAGACTTGATACATTATACAGCAGAGTTGGGTAAATGTGGCCTGAGGGCTTTAAATGTGCACTGCTTGCTTTAATATCTGTGGGCAGATCCAGATCCAGGACTGCTTGTCAATGCTCAGATGTTTTCTAGGTGAGAGCCTTATAAGAATGCTTTACAACCCAGAATTCGGTTAAGTACTGATGATAACAAGAAAAGTTTGAGTTAGCAATGTAAGATGAAATATCTAGCCTTCCCTTTTAAAAGAAGGCTAGCTTTTGCTGAAATTGTGTATTTAGCCTCTCTTTTGGCGCATACTAAAATAATGTGGATTCGTTAAGTTAGAGTTGATAGTAAGAGAAACATTGCTTGGATCCATGGACTTGAGTCTTTATTTAGCCTCCTAAGTCTGAAAAAATTTAAATCACCTAGTTTGAGCTCCACAAATCAAGGCATTGGTAGTCAATAGTAGGATTTCAGGCTTACAGGGGATTGACTATGGGGAAACTTGCTTTGCAAATCTAACTTGGTTATTGATAGCATGTAGCCTTACCAAAAAAGAAAAAAGACAAGTTACAGTAAACTACAGACTGAAAGAAGTATTGGACTCATAGATACAATCTGGCTTTGCATTCCTACTGACATTTATTGCTCAGTAACCTTAAGCAAGTCACTGTTTTTCTGGGCCTTAATTTTTTTCCCTATAAAATGGTAATTCCCCTCAGTCCTTTGCACTTTTTTTTTTTTGAGAGATTTTCATTGTAGGGCGCGTGCGCTCGCCAGACAGACAGAGAGAGACATAGAGACAGAAAGCGAGAAATCACCCCCCAGGGGGGATGGTCACACCGCAGTCCCTTCTCCTCCATTCTCCTCTTGGGATCTTGGGCACGCACGCACACGCGCCTGGCGTGAGTTTTAAGCCACCGGGTCCGGGACACGAAACGCGGTCGACTACGTGGGAGTCCAGCGACATAGCCATTATGCTAACTGCTGGTTCCCAGTCCTTTGCACTTTTGATAACCATTAACTCTAAGACAACTTAATGTCTCCTTAGTGATGGTAGTTCATACAGTGCCTAGGGTGATCATTATAAATATCAGACTTTCAGGGTAGTAATGGTTGTAAGAACAAGGTGTTTGAGAGAAGAAGGAATACATGCCCACACCTGAACACACCTTAACAAGAGGATTTCTCAAGTGTTTTGATTCAAGTTTTTGTAATGACTGCTATTGCTGATACTACTTCTTTAAAGGCAAGTTTAGGTATAATAAGGAAATACTGAACAATACTAAATAATCCTGAGCGGTGGGTTAGTTTTGATGAGTCCAGCATTTAAGGTATTGTAAGGCTTTTATATTACAGCAACAGAATTGGCACGATAAGTGTGAGAAAAAATCAGAAGTAATTAGGTCAACTTGTTGGCATTAAAAACTACTATCTTTGAAGTATACAGGTTTGAATATGTATTCTTCCATCTTCTGGAAAACGATGCAAGTCCTCTGAGCCATGTAAAAATATTATTATTAGTTTTATCAGTAAAATTTAAAGTTGAAACTGGAAAGTAATTAGCTTTAAACTATTTATTGTTGAGTGTGTTAAATATCCCCATGCCCTGAGAGTGAGGTCTATTGAAGTACAGAGGTGAGCCTCTTGACAGATGAATTATGAACAATTCACCCATAATCATAATCATATAGTGCACATAAATGTAAAATTAAATTCACTTTTATGGACTCTAGTCCCACAGCTCTGGAAACTGTTATGAGAGTAGAAGAAAAATATGTAGGATGAAGACAGTAGGCTGATTTTCAAACTGCTACGTCAGGGCTTAGATGTACAGTAATACCTATAAAAGCATATTAGGAGTTTTGCAACTAAAGCCCAAAGTAATCCTTGAGAAAAGCATACCAAAGGGAATGAGGAATAAAAATGAGAGCTGGGGAGTGACCTGCTTAGGTAGACTGGAGCAAACCATTTTCTGCTAGCTCTAGGTAATTCCTTCATACTGTCCTTTAATGCTTCATCCATTTAAATTTTGAATGCTTTCCCTTGGAGGCAATTCCAGAGTCTAATAGATACACGTATTTGAGAGCTTTTTAAATGCATTCAGCCTACATTTTCTTTTAATTTCTTCTTCCGGTTTCTGTATAATTATTCTTCCTTGTATTATCCGAAAGGAAGTTTATGGGGGAAATGTATGCACTGGGAAACAGAATTCAACATTTCTCTTTGGGGTGCTACAAATTTTATTTTTCAGAAACTTATGCTTTGCTCAGTGAAAGTGATTTCAAAGGAATGCATTCACTGCTTTACCACAGCTAAACATGTTTTACCTGTAATAAAGAAGCACAGAGAGAAAAACCCAGTCCCAAGTTACAGAAGAGAAAGATTCCCAGTACACATTTTTTCTCTGGGCTTTCTTTACTGTTTGACCCATCTCTAGAGTCACTGGTTCCATTTATATTGAGAACCTTCTTCATCTCCAAATCCGCCATCTTCCAAAATTTATGTGTACTGCCTATAAACTACCCACAAATGCTAGGTAGAAATGTAACTCTGCTGTGTAAAATATATATCTATACACACACACACACACACACACCCGTAAAAGTTTAATGGATGGATGAATATAACAGGTCACAGAAGTGTGAGTGCTGTTCTTCTTGCATTGCAGAAAATAATAAAGTCCAAGGCAGGGATTCTATATTCCCTGACATATTAGGTGTTTTGACTTATGTAAGGGAAGACTAAACATTTGGATGCTCATTAGAGATTATCTGAGAGTGATGAAGATTTTTGGGCACGCCCATTTCTCTCATTTACAGAATCATACTACTCCCTTCTTTAGTGTAACAGCGATATGATTAAAGAATTAAGTAAGCAAACACTTTTGTACCAAAAGAGATTTGTTTTACAACTGATTAAATCACTTGAGCAGCTCACATCCTCTTTTCAACTGTTATTTGTATTCCGTGTGTACAGTTGAGGTGTGATGGCAGTGTATGTCCTTCGTGAACTGAATGTATAAAACTACCCTTCCTACTCTATTTGACTCCCTGCACTCTGTTGTTTTAAGGATACTCTTCACATTTATTGGCCTAGAAGTAAAAATGAAAGCATTCTTAAACTTGTTCAGAATGACTGGGAAGGTGTATCTTAAAAATATGGAAATTTCATAACTTTTCAGGATCCATCTGAAATAAAGTCCTATCACCAAAATGCTCTTCCTGCAGGGCTGCTTTATAGCTCATCTGTAGATCCAGGTTTTAGCATATGCTCCACTGTGAGGTTGAAGTACAGCTGTACATTGAACAGAAGTGCGGGGAAAATGCAGATGACTGATCTTTAGATCAATGTAATTTAGCAGTGCAAAATAGAGAAGTTGTCACTCAGCCTTCAATTTGGGGGTCAGCTTTTGCTATCACCTGGCACTTCCATGATGTGTGATTGAAATTACACAATACAGTGCAAACAGCGATAACATTTAGTAATAACATTACTTTGGGATCTGTGAGTTGCAGCTATGTATAGAGCTAAGAAAAAATGATTCTGTCTAAAACATCAAGATTATACAACACCATGACTTATTCTCCAATTTGTAAATGGTTTAGTAGTACTTACGAAAGTCAGAAAGCTAGAGTGAAAAGAGCTTAGCCTTTGACATATACTAGTTCAGATCTTGATTTTTCAGCCAAGGGTCACCTTGACCAAGTCATTTAACCTTTCACAGCCTCAATTTCTTTCTCTATGAAATGGAATAATATAGGCTCATTATAAGAATTAAGTGGGGTCTGGCCAGCCAGTGGTTTGACTACTCGCTTCTAGTCTTGGATCCAGTGGCTTGAAAAACACGGGAAGCACATGTATGTGTATGCCCAAAATCCCAAAAGAAGACATGGAGGGAAAGGGATTGTGCTTTCATTATCTTCCTCAGAGGGAGGTTCTTTCTCTCTCTCTTTCTCTCTCCCTCTCCCTCCTGAGCACACACACTCTGGCAAATTGAAAAGAGAAAAATAATGAAGTAGGATCATACATAAAAGGTCCAAGTAGGGACCCTGTGTCTTATTAATGTTAGTTCTCTTTGATTTTCCTGGCTTTGTTTAAATGTGTATATTTTCATGTCTTTCACTATCATCAATGGGTAATTATATAGTAAGTGCCCAGGTCCTGACCCATCCTAGTTGCTCAATAAATGTTCATAAAATGGGTGAATGGGTGAGTAGATGAATACCCATGCTTACTGAGATGTGGCTGTTAGACACAAGAATATATTTTTTATGTTTATTAGACAGAGAATATAGACATTAAGTTTACCCATGATTACTCAGAACAGAAAACAGAGTCACTGATTACTTGGGCATCTAGAAATATATAGACTTAGTAAATTTTAGGAAAAGCCAGTATTAGACATGAAAGTTTCAGTACATACTAACCATTACCTTCATCTCTGTCAAACACTTGTTCTGTGACAATATAATTTGTGCATGGCCCTGACTCAGACATTGAAGGGACTTTTCGTTGTATATTGAAGAGAGAATCTCCTCTGGGTGCTTAATTTAAAACTTATGTGATAAGTTACTATTCTGGAGGTGGAGGAGGATAGTGGACAGTCTTTGCTAGGACAGTTTTTAATTTGAATTGAAATTCTAACATTCACTTAATAAAAAAATTATATAAATTGTGAGTTGATCCATGTCTGTTGTCATTAGAATTAGTATACTTCACTATTTTGGCACTATGGGCTCACATATTAACTGGATAGTTGAGATGGGGAGAGGAGAGAGAATTCATTAAACTGTCATGTTGGAACCTCTAGGTTCTTATGGGAGATTAATTTGGAAATTGATGAAAAATATGGACAAAGAGATTTTGATGGATTTGTTTTCTATTTCTCTAGTGTACTTCAGACATTCTCTTGCCCTCTGATGAGTTAAGTATTAATAAAGAGGTTCTAGAGTGCATCAACTAGGCATTCTTCTTCTTTCTTCTTCCTTCTTCTAATAATAATAATAGTAATAATAATAATGGCTTTCAGGGCACATTAGTCATTTACTGATGCATTTTCCCCTAAACTCTCAAGTTCCCCATTATATTGGCACTTTCTTCCATGCATTTTTAACTTCTTGGGAATAAACTAAAACAATCTTTATTCTGGGGCTATTACATCACTCTGGCCTAGTTTTCTTTTCCTGGAATTAATTTTTAATTTGCCTATAATTTTAATCAGTTTACCACAGAATAGTCAGTATTCCAGTGGACTGGGGCTGGGGCTCTTTGTTTCTGGTTTGCCCCAGTGTTCTGTGGATGGGAGGAGGGAGAAAGGTAACATACCTCCTCTACCACCTTATATGTTCATACCTCTGCTTCGCGCTTCAAGTGCTATCTTAGGGATCAAACCCTATAATTACTACAAGAAAACATAGCCAAAAAAATACATTCTATATGTATATTATGTATCTCCTGTCTCTCATTCCTAAAGAAAATCTGCCCAGTTGCAGCCACTGGGTGAACTCCTTTTTCTTTTGTTGCAGTGATGGTAAGGATGAGTGCCATGATGGGTCCACATGCTGATCTCTCTCTCCAAACTCATCCCCTCTAGGGTTTTTGTATTTCCAGATCACTCAGCTGTTTATTCAACAAGATACTGATGGCACCTGAGTGACACAATGTGCTAGGTTTGCCTTCAGAGTGGAAAGATGATGGCTTAGGAGACAAAACGGGGGCTCCAGATTTCACATTGCTGTGAGAGGCTAAGTAACTGTGTAAATCACTCCTCCTCCTTGGCTCTCAACTCTCTCATCCCTAAAATGAAGGGATTACTTAGATGAGCTCTGAGATCACTTGTAGTTCTAGAAATGTTATGAGTTTCTGATTACAAATCTCTTGAGCCAATATTTCACATTTCCAAATTTGAGCTGAAAACCAAATTCTTTCAACTCTTGGCAAGGAACACATGGCAGTCTATGAATAGGTTCCTGGTTTGAGACTTGGTTGTCTCATTCATGGGAGAATAAACGTACTGAATTTAAGATGCTTATTGAAGCTAGAGAAAGAAGCTAAATCTCCCATTAAATACACGAGAGTTTTGTTGTTCTTCAGATGGTGTATGTGAACAGTCCTTTCGCATGTAATAACTAGTTGTGAAATCACTAGTGTCTTAATATTTATAATGTAATGAAGTTTTTCACTTTTTAGTAATATCTTCAAGCTAAATAAACAGATATCCTGTAAAGAATTCCATTTATTTATTTATATATATGTGTGTGTGTGTGTGTGTGTGTGTGTGTGTGTGTGTCTGTGTGTCTGTGTTCCTATTCTGCCTTCATGGAAGAGTTGGCCATAAGGATTAAACTTAATCCCAAGTCCCAGCCCAATCTGCATTGTTTCCTTTGACTGTGATTTTTATTCTCTCCTGACTGGCAGTGAGGTCAGGGGTCATAATGACCCTTCTGTTCATACCGTAGAGTCTGCTGACAGCTAACACTTCTGTTGGGAAAATGAAAACAAACTGGTGAAAGGACTGTTTATCATTTTGACAGATGCCCATTATTGGGGGCTATGCCAACTGGCAATTCCTGATAATAGGAAGCAAACGTGTATTTCAGCTTCTTGGCTCTGCTCTGTGAATAGCTGATAGAAAGGAATGCTTTAAAAATATCATTGAGTTAAAATAATGGAGAGGTGGTAGAGACTGACTTCATGGAGAGTTTGGTCACCATGGTATATATTTCTTTCTGTCATAAAAGTGAGTGAGAAGGCCCCCAATAACCAGCCTATGAATGATGGAAAATAATTCGGGTTTTACATGAAAGCTTTTACTAAGGTAGTATCATGCCACTCTTTCTAAAACTTCAACCCAATATGCTGCTTTTACGAGTTTTCTCCTTCCCATATTTCCAGATTCTTCTTTTCTTGCAGTGGTGAGAAATGTACTTATCCTTCGACCCATCTGGCAGAGTTTGGTTGTTAAGGGGGAAGACTCTGGAGTCCAAAAGCTTGAGTTAGAATCTTGGTTTCACTACTTATTTGGAAAGCCAATTAACCTCTCTTTACCTCAGTTTCATCATTTGTAGAAGAGGGGATAATAATGACTTTCTCATTTAGTGATAGAATTAAATCAGAGAGTGCACGGAGAGGGCTTTGAAACAAGAAGCTATCATGTTGTAACCACATTGTTCTTTCCCGTTTTACCATTGCCGGTCTCATCAACCAGAACATGCATTGTTTCAGACATTATTCCCTTGATCCAGGGGTCTGAACCCCATGATTAGAGTTTCAGAACAGTTACCAGCCTACTGTGAAGATCCAGTTCGTGCTAGTTGTTAGTGGTCTGAGCAAATGATTTTTAGAAAAGAAAAGAAATGGTTGCTCTGGGGCCAGCATTTGATGTGGTTGGGGCACTAGATTCCCACATGGCTGGCCACAATTCGAGTCCCAGACCCAGGGGCTTAAAATTCATGCTGAGCACATATGTGTGCATGCACAAGTCCCGAGAAGAGAATGGAGGAGAGATTGTGGTGTGACCATCCCCCCTAAGGGATTATTTCTCACTTTCTTTCTTTCTTTCTCTCTCTCTCTCTCTCTCTCTCTCTCTCTCTCCAGTGAGCATATGTGCCCTGTGGCAAAAATATTTTTGAAAACTTAAAGGAAATAATTGTTACTTAAATATTTTTTTCCCTTCCAGAAGGGGGAAAATTCAGAAGAATATGTTCTCTTTTTCTCTGGTTGGATATAACCCCCAAATGTAAGATTTGTGTAATTCTACAGAGTATGAGGCAACAACTTCATCAATGGTATATGTCAGGTATCGTGGTAGAAATATTAATTAAGGCACTAGAATTAGTATCTCATTGTATAAACAGAGGAATACATAGACTCACACTTGACTACATTTTCTAGAAAATATGAATTAGACTCTGTATTTAGGTTCTTATTGGGTTTAATGAAGGAATGTACTAGCACAAAATAGTGATGTGGAAAATTAAAAGTATAAATGTAACATTGGAAGCATAAATGGCTCTGGGCCCTGAGAAGTGAGAAATTAATGTCATTTGGAAAGGTTGAAGATGACATCTTAGAATTGGGCCTGGGACCAGCAGATGGCAGAATGGTTACGTCGCTGGACTCCCACGGTCTACCATGATTCGAGTGCCAGACCTGGTGGTTTAAAACTCATGCCAGCATGTGTGCATGGGTGCCCAAAATCCCGAGAAGAGAATGTAGAAGGGATTATGGTGTGGTCATCTCCCAGGAGGGTGATTTCTTACTTTCTGTCTCTCTGTCTCCATCTCTCTGGTGAGCACATGCCCTATAGCAAAAATCTCTCCTAAATATAAACAAATGAAGAAAAAAAAAATTAGAAATAGACCTAAAAGAGGATGGGTAAAACTATGCTTAATTGACAAAAAAAAATGAGAAGCTATTTGCTGATAAGTTATAAAGTAATATCTTTGGCTTGACTAACATGTGTAGTATTTGTGCTAGAAAAAGAAATGTACACTGTAAAGATGTGATTAAATGTAAATAAATTAAGTAATTTTTTTTGAGAGATTTTCACTGTAGGGCGCGGGCGCTCGCCAGACAGACAGAGAGAGACATAGAGACAGAAAGCGAGAAATCACCCCCCAGGGAGGATGGTCACGCCGCAATCCCTTCTCCTCCATTCTCCTCTTGGGATCTTGGGCACACACGCACATGCGCCCGGCGTGAGTTTTAAGCCACCGGGTCCGGGACACAAACCGCGGTCGACTACGTGGGAGTCCAGCGACATAGCCATTACGCTAACTGCTGGTTCCCAAATTAATTAATTTTTTAAAAAAGAGGATGGATAGTATATCAGCTGGCAGAGTCAAGGATAAAGGAGAAAGAGCATGAAATCGTACCCTCCAACTCACACATGGTGTATTTCATGACCAGTTATTTCTGAAAGCCTTTCTTTCTCTTCTTTTTCATGATAGTGTGTCTACATGCACGTGAAAGAGAAATTGATCCCCTTCCTCTAGTACTCCACTTCCTCATGCACATACACACATGCCCAAAGTGTTAACGGTCAGCTGGACTCGGGGGCTGAATAGCAGGTGGTCATTCATGTGGCTTCTAGCAATGATACTCTATCAGCTGTACGACTTAAGCCGGACCTATTTATACTCTTAAACTAAAAATTAAATACTCCTGTAAAACAAGTCTGTTCATTGTTTGTGTAAAAATCTTGGACTCTGCCTAATAATTAGTAACTGGTCCCTGGGAAAGGCAACAAAAGAAAAGAATCCATAATACTGTTTTCTGAGTTTTGCTAAAAGAATGGAAATTATGGGCTGGAGAGTACAAACCCCTTCCACAACAAGGTCATTGTCACCTAACTGCTAAGATCATCAGGATATATGCTTTTAAATAAACCCAGTGACCCTCTTAATATCATTATGGAAACACAGGCTCTAGCACATTAAAAGTATCCTGTTGAGACATTTTACTTTTCCTATATTTTGCCAAGGTTTTGGCCTCTGAAAATTTCTACAAATAAAAACCCTGTGGCCTTATTAATTGATAACACAATGATCTTCTAAATATTCAAAACCTTTGCTAGATTTTCTTAGATTTATATAAAATTTTGGCTACACTGCATTAATTTTTATGTTCACTCATTATGCTGTTCCTCTCCTTAAGTTAACAAAATGAGTAAGTTTGACCTGACGGTTTATGATACTATCATTGAAAACAGAGATCATTTCTCAGTTTTGTTTTTAATGCCAGAAGGTCTGTGCAAGAGAACACACACACACACACACACACACACACACACAGATAAGCATCCCCTAAAGGGGCTTGAACCTTTTTCCTCCACTTCTCCATCCCTTCAGGATTCTGGACATAAGTTTTCAAGTTGGTGAAGTCAGAACTTGAACCCTGGTTAGCCATGGGATGTAACTTTCTCTTCTTCACACTGCCTAGTCCCAGTACACTATGGGGCTGGCCCAATTTTTTCCAATTATTAATATTTTTTTTTAGTTTTTTTTTTTTTTTTTGCTATGGGGCACATGTACTTGCTGGAGACAGAGAGAGACAGAGAGAAAGTGAGAAATCACCCCCTCAGGGGGATGATCATGCTACAGGCCCTTCTCCATTCTTCTCGGGATTTGGGGCATGAATGCTCACACACTTGATGTGATTCTCAAGCCACTGGTCAAGGGCTTGAAATACAGTCAGCCATGTGGGAGCCCAGTGCCCTAACCAGCACACCACCCTCTGGCCCAATTTTTCCAATTCTTTTTTTTGGGGGGGGGGGAATTTATGTTGGGGGGGGCGCACCCCCACTAGAGAGACAGAGATCGAAAATGAGAACTCACCCTCCAGGTGGGATGGCCATGCTGTATTCCCTTCTCTTCCAGTCTCCTCTCAGGATTTTGGACACACACACATGCATACTCAGAGTAAGTTTTAAGCCACTGGGTCCAGGACTCGAGCCGCTGTCGACTACGTGGGAATCCAGCAACCATTACGCCATCTGTTGGTCCTGTTTCCAATTCCTTATAGACAAGAAACTAGATCCAAGGAAATAAAGTGTCCCAACCAACATCACTACTGTTGCTTTGTGACTGCCCTGGGTTTAGAAACCATACCTTTCATGTATTTATTTGTATTTTTTAAGCTAATTTTATTTCTTTCACGAGAGAGAGAAATAAGAGACAGAGACAGGTACCCATTACTGGATGTCATCACCCCATAATCCCTTTTCCCCAGACCTTGAGCCATTCAGGATCTTGGGCACATAGAGGGGTTTCAAGGTGACTCCAGGTCTAACTCTGTGGTTGGCCAGCACTGAAGATCAGTATGCACCACCTGTGCCATCAGGGCTGGGACAAAAGTCAGACCTTTTAATTTTTAATTGTTAAATGTTTATCTTTTATATCATAATCCTATTCACTGAAAAATAAAACTAAACTTAAATGTTTGACCCAGTGAATTAGAACACCTTGAATTGAGAGTCCAGGGGATCATCAAGTACATTTTGACTGAAATATGTTATTTGAAAACAATAGTAATAGCTAACATTTTGAAGTGCTCCAAAGTTCTCTTAAGCACTTTTATATGTATTCATTCATTTAATCAATACATTGCTACAGCCTTGTGGTTTTGGTATTCTAGCTTTCCTCAGTTTACAAATGGACCGTGGAGGTGCTGAGTTTTCTTAAATTGACTGAAATCATGTTATCATGGGCATTATAGAGCTGGGATCAAAAAGCGGTGGACTAGCTCAGAGTCTGCATCTGTTTCATCCAAATGGGATCTGGCCAGTAGGAGCTTTTTACCCTCACCTCCCCATCTGCCTTGTGTCAGAAAGCTTTCATAATTTTATATGACATATAAGAGTTGGTAAAATAAGGAGACTGACCATACTACGTAGTTTCATTTGAATCCTGGATCACTTTTTCCATTTCTGGATGTGTCTATGGTGTAGCACTGTCCTGAATTCAGAACAAAGGTCCATCTGTGCTGCCATCTATGAACAGCCCTGAAGTTGTAGGGCATTTCCACTAAGAAGAAAGCAGCTCTCCCTGGTTGATCAAGTTATTTGAACTTCCATGGTATTCACAACAAGGGCAACGATGGCTTTCTCTTCACGGAGGCTGCGGAGATACATGTTGATTTGGGACAGGATTTTTACATGATCAGTATTGTTGGTATCTGTTCTCTGTGCCATGAGAGTGAGGGTGTAAGCTGAACACACTCCACCTGGGTTTAAAGGGGGATGGGATTTGATTCCCACGTTATTATATGGAATAAAATAGTACCATTGAGAGAAGTGGAACCGAGCAGCCCAAAATATTTGATAACATTAAAAGAGCCTTTTACCTCTTCCACAATTAATTCATATCTCCATTTGCATTTGTAAAAAAAACTCCTGACAGCACCAACAACACAACAAGAGAAATGCACAGCCTGAGCAATAAATCTCCCGAGGCATTCAGCTAGTGCCACAGGGCTCATTAATCTTGATTATTTCTCGTAATAGATAACTTCACAAATCAGCTATTATTCCTAATCACGCACATAAAGATAACCATCGGGTAATAGCTTCTTGCATGGCTAGGCCAAAATAAAATTTCATTAAAACTATATTTCTACCAATTCCAGTGAAAGGTGTGTCTCTGCCTTCTTAAAGAGGCAGGAAGACATCAGGGAGTAACCACTGAAAAACAAATTGATCCCCGAGACTTGGGTTTTAAGAAAGGATTAGATATATTTAATTTTCTTGGAGATATTCATTGATTTGAGTGTCCCCATATCACTGTGAGGTGAACTAGAGAGAGAACACAATTTGCAATTTTAGTCTGTAGGTTTAAGAATACTTAAGAATAGCATTGTGATGTCGGGACTGTCTTATATCTACAAAGATAACATTTGGTGATTGGAATTTTGCTGAGTTTGCTGATTTTACTTATCTTCAGAGTGTATAGATTACCCCAGGAATGCTCTTTAAATACCAACTAACAAACAATAAGCAATAAATAGGTTTATAGATGATGAGAGAGATGTTTTCTATGTATTTGGATTGTGCATAGATTTTTTTTTCTTTTTTAGGAGCAGGTGACACTAGACTCTCATAAACCTAAAAACTTCAAGATCTTTGTCAAAGTGCAAAAATATATGTTCTATAAAGTGCTCAAAAGAATTCTAACTAAAGTTGCCCAAGTGAAGGAAATTAGCAACTGGCTTCCTATCCAAATGATACCTTTCCGAAGGCATGCTGATTGACATGAGAAATAGCTTAGTTATCGTACAACAATAAGTGTACACCTGTCCATCATTTTATTCTCAAAATGCCAATGCATTAAAAGCAGGGCCTGGAATGAAATGCATCCCATTTATGATGGGATTTTACTCCATATTATTCACTCAGTGGGAATAATTGACCTATCACAACAGCACATACTCACAGAAACATGATCTCATAACTCACACCTTTTAAACTGACACCATCAGTAGGTAGTACCAGCAAGAATCTGTTTTGTTTTTCCTTTTTAGAGAGGTTTTTGCTATAGGATGCATGTACTTGCCAGAGAGACAGTGAGAAATCACTCCACGGGGGGATGGCCATATTGCAATCCCTTCTTCTCCATTCTCTTCTTGGGATTTTGGGCCTGCAGATACATGTGCCTAGCGTAAGTTTAAGCTGCTGCATCTGGGACTTGAACGGTGGTCATCCACGTGGGAGTCCAGAGATGTAACCATTAGACCATTGGCTGATCCCACAAAAGTCTGTTTTTTTTTTTTTAATAGTTATTGTATTTAACTTTATTTTTATTTTTATTTGATCAGAGAGAGACAGTGTGTGTGTGTGTGTGTGAGAGAGAGAGAGAGAGAGAGACAGGGAAAGTGAGAAAGCAAGCCTCTAGGTCTGGGACTTGAACCGTAGTTGGCCGTGTGGGAGTCCTGCACCCTTAAACACCACACCACCTGCCAGCACCAAGAGTCTATTTTTTAATAGCTTTCTCCAAGCACTTAAAGTTGAAATTTCACTCTAAACCACTTTTTATCTAAAATGAAGTAGTTCTGCTATTCCCAAACTTACAAAGGAAGAAGTAGAGATCATCTGCCTCCATGGCCATGTGTATTATTATTAATAAAAAGTTAAAGTGGAAGAATTTCTAGATCAGATTATTAAATTGTTTCCTGCCAGTGAGATCTGTCTTTCTGATGTACTCTCCACCATTACAGAGTAACTGAATGCTGCTCATGTGCAAGGCAGCGTCTAAGGCACTGGAGACAGACAGATACCTAAGATGTGAGCTGAACCTTTGATGGACTGTGCCATCCAGTAGAGGAGGCAGGATGCAAAAGCAAATATCCATGTAAGGTAAAAGGTGAATTGTGTCAGAAAGAAGATAAAATTAGGTGGTAAGGCCATTTGGGTGAAGCAGACTGTACATGAAACTAGGCATTGTTGATACCCATGACTCTGAGAGGAAACGCTATTTGAGGTGGAGTGAATCGCGTGAGGGAGAGAGGGACCAAGGCATAACCATGAGGGAAAAAATGGACGTCTCTAGAGAATAGTGAGAGATCTCATTGGATGAGAGCATCAGGAATGTAAATGAAAGAAAAAGAGAATGGAACTTTAGGCCAAAGGGCAGAGGACTTTCATGCTGGACTAAAGAGTTTGGACTTTTCTCCATATACATTAGAGACCTATTAAAGGAATTATAGCAGAGGAATGACATGGTTAACCTTGTGGTTTAAAAGATTAATTCAGCAATATTCAGAATGGGTTAGAGAAAGAAGAGCCTAGAAGCAAAGCCAGTATGCCTTTTTCCTGCTCACCTGAAATTTTAAAATAATCTATTTCAACTATGAAAAGGGATATGAGAAGACAGATAACTTGGGAATGGGAAGCCAGGAAGAACTGGGGATTTCATTGGGAATAACAGCTAGCTGTTGCTGCATAACAAGTCATCCCACATTTAGTGGTATCAAACAATAACCACTTTATTATAGGAATCAGAAGTTTGGACAGTACACAGAAGTGATGGTTTGTCTCTGCTCCACAGTGTCTGGAGGCTTCAGCTGGAAAAAGTCAATTAGTGGTGACTCGGCTGGTTGAGGACTGAAATCATCTGGAGGTTTCCTCACTCACAGTCTGGCACATAGGATGGGATGATTAGAAAGCTGGGCTCATTTTGAACTGGTGACTCTATGTATGCCCTCTGCATAAGTCAGGCTTCTTAGAGCAGGAAACTAAGCTCACGTCTCTAAAGGAGTCTTCCAGTGGAACCTGATGAAAGCTGCCTGGTCTTTTCTTTTTTTTGCAGGGTATTTTTTTTTTTTTATTGGGCACGTGCGCTCACCAGAAAGACAGAGAGAGACAGAGAGATAGAAAGCGAGAAATCACCCCCCAGAGGGGATGGCCACACCACAATCCCTTCTCCTCCTTTCTCCTCTCGGGATCTTGGGCACTCACACACATGCGCCCGGCCTGAGTTTAAGCCACCGGGTCCAGGACTCGAGCCACGGTCGACTACATGGGAGTCCAGCAACATAGCCATTACGCTAACTGCTGGTCCCCCCTGCCTGGTCTTTTCTAAACAGACTCAATAATCAAAGGAGTGCTGCTTCTGCCACATTTTGTTGGTTATGTGAGAGTCTTTAGAGGCCAGCCCAGATTCCAGGAGAAGGCATTGAACCCTATTCTCAGTGGGGGAGTGGCAAGGTCATATTGCAGAAGAGCATGTGGGATGGGAATTATTATCAAGGCCATCCCTGAAAAACACAGTCTGCCACTGTGGAAGTTGGCAGCTGGCAGCAGCAAAGATGACTAATTCCGTTTGCTCTTGCTGAATGTAAGGTGCCCATAGGACTTTGACAGTTAAAAGAATATAGTAGTTGAAAATACAGGAATTACACTTCAGTCTAGTAAAAGTGAAAAATTTTAAGGAAGGGGTACACACAGAGAAGTCAGCCAGGGATGAGCATAACTCCTTCAAGCATCTCGACATTGAGAAGAGCAGAGCAGAAAACTGCAGAAAGGGATTGATAGACTCAGGAGAAAGTAAGAAATAGAAGCTGAGTGAAAAAAAGTTTAAAGAAAAGAGGGTAATAGTCCATCTTTTTGAAGGAGAGACTTTAGTGGGTGGTGGAGATGGAAGCCAGATGGCAAATGATAGAAAAGAAGTAGGCCTTTGGAACACCTTTACTCTTGATGAAATAGGGCAACAGCAGTAGCTCAAAGACTGAATAAGTTAAAGAGAAGATTCTTTTATACGTGTGTGTGTGTGTGTATATATATATATTTTTAAATTAACATCATTTTTCTTTTCTCAGATGGAAAGACTTAACTATGTTTGCCCTTTAGCAAATACAGAGTAAATTTTGTCTGGTTCTGGACATGTCTCTCTTCTCTGAAAAAAAAATCAAATGTATTTCTATTTTTCTTTTTGTATTTGATAGTTGGCAAAGTATTCTATAGGTTAGAGTAATCAGATAGTTAAAGAGACTCACCTGAGAGCACAAAAGACTGCTTTATAATTTGGAAATATAGGTATTGAAATTACAGCATTATATAGTTATGAAAAATTGGACACAACTTTAGTATTGGGCAATAAGAAACAGTCCAAGAAATTCTGGCATATCCATTTAATGGAATATTTCACCCATTTAAAATTAGACTAAAGGGAACCAGCAGTTAGCGTAATGGCTATGTCGCTGGACTCCTACGTAGTCGACCGCGGTTCGTGTCCCGGACCCAGTGGCTTAAAACTCACGCCGGGCACGTGTGCGTGCGTGCCCAAGATCTCTCCCTGTCTTTCTGGCGAGCGCACGCGCCCTACAGTGAAAATCTCTCCAAACAAAAAAAAAAATAAAAAAAAAAAATTAGACTAAAAAAATAATTAGGAAAAACAGCTAATATTCATTGGCTATTTTCAGTTTGCCAGCACTGGTCTAGGGCATAAGTAACATAATGGAATTTTGCAACAGTTCTACTAGGGCCAGGCTTTACTCTCACCAATTTATAACTGAGAAATTGATCTTACCTAAGTGAAACAACATATTTGTGTTTGTCTACAAGTAGAGTAAAAAAAAACTTTTTTATAAAAATGCAGGCAGAACTGTAGCAAAATACACTGGTTATGTTAGAATGAAACTATGCTTTTTTCTCTTACCTAAATTTTCTGCAAGTTATGTCTTAAAAAGATGTAGTGAATGTAAAAAGATGTAATAATCACGATTTTTAAGTTTTTAACTGTTAATCTGTCTAAGGTCACATGTAGACTTTTAAATATCAGTTATCTGAATAACCTTCTGAAACTTACTCCTTTTGAATGGGATGATTTCAAGGGAAAAGATACAGAGCAATAAGACTGCAGTGTCAGCATTTGCTTTTGCTTTTTGTTTGTATGAGCTTCCTAAAACAACATTACTTCAGAACAGGACTGCCCCCCACCACCAGTTCAGGTTACATCATTTTAACAAACTCCTGTGGAGTTAGCTTATTTGAAGACATTAAGTGAAATCTCTGGTCTCTAAGAACATGGGAGGTAAGGCTGTTTTCCCTGGAGAACTATTCAGCAAAGGATTGGAGACTTTAGTGAGAAACATCCTCTTTTATAGATGTTAATCATCCTCTTTCAAGCTTGAGAAAATACTGACCCACATGCCCAGGACCTAAAAGAAATGAGGCCAGGGGCAGGTGACACAGCCCCTCAGAGAAAATTAATGTGCTCTGCTTTCTCTTTCATTGCTTTTTCCAGGTTTTTTTTTTTAACTGAGTAAATTATACTTGGGAGGAAATATTAAGATTCAGACTTCTGTAATCCATTGAGCATGTTGTTCTCTGCTGATTGAGAATAAGACAAGGAAAGGTTACATCAGAAATGGAAGAAAATCCAGATAATTTTTTTTTTCTCCCACTAACTTAGTAATTACAGAACTCATTTTGTAAAATGTAACCTGTAGGAGAATTTAACCTAGAGAAAAAATGGTGGAAAGCAAGCAATAGATTTCTTCAGAGTGGCTAAAAATAATGAACTTACCTTTGCTAAGATATTTTTCAAACTTAAAATATTACTCTTAAATAGAGAATGAATCATTGTCAAAGATTTATTCAATTCATTAATGAGTAAGATTGGTAGCATTGGTTTAAAGAAAATTTGAGGAAATATTTTCAGCTATGTGAAAAAGAACAGTAGAACAAAATTTCTTGATTATACATAAAACTGATTAATGCCCTAGAGAGTAGTAAAGATATAACCACTGGGGTAATCATTTCAAACAGAAATGATTCAAGAGTCTAGAACTTAGCCTGTAGCTTGTAATCAAATACTAAATAACAAAATCAGAGGTATGTACATACTCCTGGAGAATTAAATAATCCTTAGACCTGTTCAACTTCCTCCAGTAAGATCATGGAAGGACATCTTTTATAACTTGTAAATTTTAGATAATTTTTCTTTTCCTTTTCTTTTTCTTTTTTTTTTTTATTTGCTATAGGGCATGTATGCTTGCCAGAAAGATAAAGACAGAGAGACAGAAAGCGAGAAATCAACCCCTCAGGAGGGATGGCCATGCCGCAATCCCTTCTCCTCCATTGTCCTTTTGGGATCTTGGGCATGTATGCACACACGCATAGCGTGAATATAAGCCACCTGGTCTGGAGCATGAATTACTTGGGAGTCTAGCAACATGGCCATTATGCTAACTGCTGGTCCCAGATAATTTTTCTTAAAACCACACAATTTCTAAGGATTTTCTCTTTCAACTTAAAAAAGTCTAAGAAATTCAATACAACTTTCAGCTTCTTTCATTAGGACAGTAATAGTAATCAAAGCACAGGTATTCCAAGAAGTTGTTTATAGATACCACTTTATCTTTATTTCAGGCCTCTACACTGTTATTCTATTCCATTGTAGAAAACACTGAAGAAGAGAAAAGATTTCTTGGGACCAGCATGTGGCATGGTAGTTAAGGCAATGGACTCACACGTGGCCCACCATGGTCCAAGTCCTAGACCTAGCAGCTCGCTTTCTCATTTTCCCTCCCTCTCTGATGAAATTAAAAACAGTAATAATAATATTAATCATTCCTAAAAAAAAAAAAATTTCTCAGCTGTCATCAAGTACATGACTTAGACCCCTATTTTTTTAAAGAATTATTTAACTTATTTATCCATTCTTTTTAAAAATGTATTCATTCGTTTATTTTAATTTGACAGAGACACTGAGAGAGAGAAGGAAAATGAGAAAGCAAGCCACCAGGTCTGGGACTCAAACCGTGGTTGACGATGTGGGAGTGTACAACACCTTAACCATCACGCCACCTGCTGGTCCCCTTAGGCCCCTATTACAGAAGACAGATTAAGAAGAGGAAAGCACATAGATTTATTTAATGTAAATGTTATACAACATGAGAACCTTCAAAAGGAAATGACCCAAGAAACAGAAAAAACTGTATTCTTTATTGATAGTTTTGTAGAAAGATGACTGAAGGGCAAAGCAATATGGTGTGACGATATCACTGAACTGGAGACAATAGCATGACCCAGTTGGATCCTTCTCTGGATCCTTGTGTCTTCAGAGATAAGGACATCTCTTTCCTCTGGGTATAGAGTAGGCATTCCCTCAGATGAGGGTATTATGACTTGCTTTAGGAGAAAGGAAAAAGTTCTAAGTGTGCGGCCTGCTTCAGGAGAGAAGGATGAGAGGAAAGTGAGAGTGATCTTCCTGGCTCTGTTGTTTTTTCAGATGCCAAGGTGCTATATTCTGGGATAGCATGTTCTGAACCTCCTCATCTTGGACTGATAACTACTCATCTTCACAGTCGATCAAACATGTGGTGACCCGAATGTCAATTTTGTAGCCATGTCTGAATTTGGAACTTGAATTCCCTTTGCCCTTCTCTGTCGGGAGATACTTTTCCTGGCATTTTGGATCCTGCCCATTGTGATTCTGTCCATTCAGTCTGTGTAACAAGAGGCTGTGCTTCATGATTGGCATCAGTCTTAATTTCTTATTCTGTCAGGGAATTAGCATGCCAATAGATGCAAAGCGATGTGGTCACTTGTAATTGTCTCCCTTAGCTTTTTTGCATCTGTTGATATGTGGATTTCCTTGACAGAAGAAGGAGTTAACACTACTGTCAATCATTTCGTGGGACATTTGGCCTGTACTTTCAACAGAGGGTGCTTATCATATGGTAACAGTTTGGAATTTGGGAGTTAAAGTGCAAATTCCAACTGACTATTCCCAGGGTTGGAATAGTCATCCAACATTATTTTAGCTATATACCTCAGGGTACCTCCGTCCTCACAAAGGCCATTATGATAGGCATACTAATGTCAATTTTGGTTTCTTTCAGTATTTAAAGTAAGTATATACTGTACAAACTAGGGTTGTGGAGAAGGAGGGAAAAGAGGAGGAAGAAGTAAGATGTTACCCAGTCAAACCAATAGCCGTATGCATATCCAAGCTCTGTAGTTTTAGTAAATCGGTATCTTAAAGTCATCAGATAGGGTATTATAGGGAAACTATTCCTATATACCAATTAAACTTTTAAACAAACTTGATATTAAATATACACACACACATACACACACACACACATAGAGAGAGACACACACAAAAAAAATAATTTATTGGTTGTGAATTTACCAGAAATAATTTTTACTTGTATTATCTAGGCCCTTTTTGCAACCAAATCAGCCAGTCAGTTAACATGGCCCAAACTGTCAAGGTGATCTCATCTTACCACTAATATCTTGATCACTGTTTACAGCTAGGACTCCAGAATGACTGACTAAGGTCAACCTGTGATATAATTATGACGGCCTCAGATTGTGTCTCTACCACTCAGACTAAATTAACCCTTCTAAGGTTGAGTCAGTATTTCCCATCCTTGTCATGGGCAATTAGTAGCCACTTAAAATTGATTATAGTTCATTCTGCTAACGGCATTACAGATGTGATCACTTCACCCACATGACAGTCCACGTGAGTCCTGAGAGACTGGATGTCCAAATGGTATTGGAAGCTATTCCATTTTTCAGGCCAGTTTAAAAAACGTTTGTGCTGGGACCAGCAGGTGGCATGGTGGTTAAGGCGCTGGACACTCCCACATGGCCGACAACGGTTCAAATACTGGACCTGGTGGCTTGCTTTCTCACTCTCCCC
>NW_006159757.1:2627065-2627552 GCF_000334495.1 Tupaia belangeri chinensis | reverse complement strand
CCCCCCGTATCTCTCTCTGGTCAAATTAAAATAAATGATGAATAAATAAAACTAAATAAATGATTATTTTTAAGAAAGTTTGTGCTGCAGTGTTTTATTTGTACTGGTGTTTATGAAGCGTGTCTCTGTAGCAAATTAACTTTGCCAGAGACATAGCTGCCTGACAGAATGGAATTGCACAGCATTAGCTTTACACTAAGTACATAAAAGTGACAAAGACTGTGTTATTTGAGAAATATGGAAATTTGTGTTATTTTTCTAAAATGCCATTATTCGTGAGAGTAGCATTGGAAGAAAACTTTGTCGGAATTAGCCATAGTTATAGAGATTCTGGTTACTAAGATATGCAGTCCATTATTGGCAAAGAGCTACATTGTTTTGTGAAATTATCCATGTGTCTTTTCTTATTCTTATTATAAGGAACTTAGGAATGTTTAGTAAATCAGGTGACTTTGAAATGGTTGAGTGTTTTCCATTCTTCTCCTGC
>NW_006159757.1:2622357-2626759 GCF_000334495.1 Tupaia belangeri chinensis | reverse complement strand
GTCTACAATAAAGCTTCCATAGCAACGAGCTTTTTCCAGAAAATATTTTCTTTGCAAAGGGGAGAAAAGCAAAAGGAAAGCAAGAGCTATTGATATATCTATATGTTAAATACATATGCTGTTTTATTTTTAAAAGTAAAAAAGGGAAGCGTTTCAAGCACTAGGGGAAAAGACTACTTGTAATGTGTTCATGCCATAGGGACTGTCATTTGCTTCTGAATCTTGATGAGGAAGAGATGAACCTTAGCCATCAGCTAAACATAGGAAACTTCTTGTGTAAACTAGAGTAGGGGATGTTGGCAAGAATTCTAGTGCAAAACCTTGAAGGATACACTGCACTTGTTTTAATTAAATATCATTTTATATTAATTAATGTGTCCATTTTAATTTCCCAAAATGGCAAATAATGATGTGTGAAAACAGTGTAATTACATTTTGATATTTTGGGGTAGAGTCATAAGTGGATTCGATTTGCTTTCGATCTTAGGAGTTATTTATTATTCCTATCAATCATTCATCATTTTTAATTATATTTGTGTCCATTTTCTGTTTTTATTTTTAATTAGGCACCAAGCTCACCACTGTCTAAATACATGGCACTATGATTCTGTGTGCAAGGAATTTACAAAATGAAGTTTATTTTTGTGCTGGCTAACAAAATACTTAAAGATTCTTTCATAAGAGAAGCACACACATATGTGTGCCCACACACACACATGCAGGTTCATTAACCAGAGTTTGTGATTTCATTAAAATGAGCACCCATGCTGTTGTGTAGAGGTAGTGTTTTGTCTGGATCTATGTTGTAATTCCAAACATGTCATTTGGATTGAAACTACTGAGCACCATGACAGATGTCTGTTTTTAGCTCCCTGGCATTCAGTTTATTTTCTTCAGTTGCCTGAGATGGTTTACCTATAACCAATATGCAGCTGAGGAGTGCCATTTTAATCCATGACCTGCAGAGGGTAGGGGCAGCTGAGGTTTAACAGAAACATGTAAGTTTCCTTGTCTTTTCCTCACATTTTAATGGTGACAAGGAATTGTCACTTAGAAACAGCCTCTCAGCTTGGAAAAACTTGAAAGAGCTTGTGGTAGAATTTTTGTTTGGAGACCAGAGAAGGAGAATGACAAAGACAGGCGTGCAGTACTCTCGCGTAGAAGCAGGGCGTAAGCATTCATCATAATGACAGTAGATACTTCGAAATAAAAATTCTTACAAAATATGAGACCAGCACTTAAAATCAGGAAGAAAGCAATGAAACCACTGTTAAAACTCCCTTGTGATAATGAGTGCATTTATTTTAGCTGATTATAGAGTAAAACTATTTTTTAAAAAAATATTTCCTTAATATTATACTTTGTGCTAATATTTTGCCATGTTTATTCTACATTATCATGAAAGTATGTTTGGGATATCGACCTCAGATGCTTAGCTCCTTTTCCCCATTTTCCTGCCTTTGTACTCATACCAGGTCTGATTTTGCAAAGACAAAGAAGTAACTTCACATTGACCTGCATTTATTGGAAAGGCATTATGCACCAAATGTAGAGAAGATGCTTTTACCTCTAGCTTTGAAACAATTAAAGCTTAAATAATACATTTCAGCAAGGTAATCTATTAGAACAGCTCTCTTGAGAAGTGTGTTATGAATGGGATTCTGCATTTAAAATATCCATTTTGTTATTTCCCTCCTACTAATTACTTCTTTCTTTGTCCTACCTCAGATTTGCATTACTTATGCAGAAGAGAAAGAATCTAGAATCTTGTTGGTTGTTTTCTCCTTCACAAATCCTTATATTTGCTGGCAACTGTAATGTTGACTTAAGCTCATTTCTGTTCAATGGAAACTGTATTGCCAAGGAAAAGATACTTGCCAGTCACTATATCTAATTACAAAGAAGAGTAAATCACCAAAAACAAATTAAGTACCTTAAATACAATGGAAAATAAAAGCAGTTAACAATCAGTAGGGAAAATGCTGTCATCTCTCAAGCCTGTTTGCGTGCACTGAGAGCAGCCTATATTTGAATGATTGACCAAACTGGAGGTTGGCAAAGATTTTCTCCATGGAACCACTTTTTCAAAGTTGGACCAAAATGACAAAAACTAAACAAAACAGTAACCTTAGATACTAAGCACTTCTAAGTATCTTTTGATTGTAAATTAGGAAGCACTCAGGTAACTGTGGCTCTGTGTACTAGTATGTTCATTCATTTCCTCCTTAGCCCAGGATGATGGAGGTTAATTTCAAATCATTGTAGCCCTAATATAGATAAACCCAAAACTAATGAGAATTTTATACTTGACCTGAAATAAATTAAATGCTAACCAAATCCTCCTTCCCCTTCTTCCATTTCTATAGCACTGGTTCCATATGTCTTCAAATACAAACCAGTCTCAGTCCTGAACAACTTAGAAAATAGTTTCTGACACTAGTTCAAAAAATGGGGACTAAGAAGACTGTATCCCTCACAAAATTATCCTGATTATGTTTCCACTTGGCAATTTCCATACACTTTCTTATTTAGGACAATTTGGTAGTTTATAATATTTCTCATAAGTATACCCCAAAAAGTAGAGCTGTTCTTCCCACTAGTTTTCACAGTATTTCTGTAGTGAATATTAAGAGAGCAAAGATAGGGAAAAGAGTTCATTTAATTATTAGTATAATAAACTTGCCTTTGAGAGTGTTTATATTAGATATCCACAGAGTTCCTTTTGCTTTTTAAGTACTTTGTCCAAGATTGATATATATGAAAAAAGCAGAAGTTTTAAAAGTGAATTTGTAATTGTGATGATTTAGGAGAAGAGAGATAAGTGGGAGATGGAAATGTGGTCTGGGAAAATGAAATACCTAATAAAATAATCTCTTGGTTTATTCCTTTACCTACAGCAGCTGGACTACCTCTGTTTAATAAGGTCTTTCTGTACACTGAACTCTGGTACCAAGAGACTTGAATGAGTTCAGTGACCCAATTCAGTAATAGATATGAGGTCACCTTTATTATCCAACTGCCTTGGATTATGTACTTAGGTACTAAAAACCATGTCATTGTCTTTCTTCTTTGTGGCCAGTTGCCTATTCATAGAGTATCTTGTTCTTTCATTCCTGGTTTTAGGCTCCTTCTGAGGACCAGTTTTTATGGAGTTTGCCAATACTTTTTGTACATGCTAGGAACAACCCCAAATGGTGGGTCTCTCTGGTCAAGTAACAAATTCTGCCACTGCCGTCACCTCTAATCAAGGACCTCCCAGATTGGCTGTAGGTTGTTTTCTTCTCTAGGCTCTGACCTTCTGAACCCATCACACCACTATCAATGTCAGAGTCTAGCACATTAAGTCATGTAACAATGGATTTTGCACTTCAGTTATTGTGTTTTAGTCATTAAAGTCTGACAAATGAACACTTAACAGAGGCCATGAAACCTTGTCACTGAACCACAGATGTCCCTAAGTATTAACCAGAAAAGTAAATTTAAGATCATTATTGAAAGAAAGTAAGGAAGGTAAGGTTTAGAATTTCATCTTTTTTGAAGGATGAAGTGTTTCATATTTACTATTTTGGATTGAATGGATCAAAGTCCTGGACCTGGTGGTTTGTTTTCTTACTTTCCCTCTCTCTCCCTGTCTCTGGTGAGTACATGTGCCCTATAGCAAATTAAAAAAATAGAATTAAATTTCAGAAGTTGATGAGTGGAATGTTCTTTGCTGTGAGAAGTGGCAGGCCCTCAGCAGCTCTTATGCCTTTCTATGAAGGGTCAGGAGTCACTGTGCTCTTCTCTCTGGCTCAGCCAAAGGCAATAAACTCAGATCTATGAGCCATGACCAGTAAAGGCACATGTCTAATTCTTTCTCATCTCCTACTTCTTTGCCTTTGAATCAGAGAGAGCTTGACATGAGTTCAAACCCAGAGTATTGCAGAGAAATAAAAATTATTTAGCCTTGAAAAAGAAATCGCAAAGTAAGACACACTTAGGAAACAAAGGAGAAAACATGTAAGGAAGACGATAAAAAATGGAGATAATAAGTACTGAAATCATCAGACCATCAACAATGTACTCTGATTTTTTTCTATTTAAGATAAATCATCTATGATATGTTCAAATATGTGTAATATGCATAATGTTTTCTCTGTAAAAATAATAAAGGTCTTGCCTAAAGTAGTGTACCTGATTTTTGTTTTGGTAGAGTGGCGGCTTCTCATCCTTTATCTGTGTAGTTAATTTCTATGAATTGCTGGATAGCTAATGTGAGTGAGACTTGGCTCTGCATGGGGTGATAATACTGCCTTGGCAGCCAGCCAGGGGGTGAGAACAGACAACCTCACCACACCTCTTACATCCCCTCAGTTTCAGTCCAGCGAGAAAATATTTAAAGCTGTCTGGTTTAAAATGCAAA
>NW_006159757.1:2594921-2622255 GCF_000334495.1 Tupaia belangeri chinensis | reverse complement strand
CAGGAATGTGAATAAAGTATTACTATAACAAACATAGAAATGATTTCAGGTGAAAGTTTGGCCAGAAAATTAGAACTGTCATCCTCCTGGGGGCAATGAGACAGCCTTTTACCCTACCAGCCCTCCTATCTCTCAGATCCTACGAAATAGGAATCAATTGGAAAGAACTGTTTGAAAAACCTAGGGGTATATGAAATGTGACTTTATGAGGAAATGAATGTACTCTTAGAATACCTTCACCTTTTTTAATACCAGTATGTTGCATGGGCCTGTTCTGCTCTTCAGTAAAAATGATTAATAGCCCCCATCCATCACATTGTACACTGTGGTACATCTGAGTAGCAGGGAGCTTATAAAATATAGTTGGCAATAAGTCACAAAAACATTCGTATTTTTTAATAACATTTTTGAAGGAGAAAAATTTGTTTTTCAATAAATTCTGGCATGGCTTCCCTCCAGATTTTATTTCTCATTTAAAATTATCTTGGGGTCGATTCCACCCCTCCCCGCTCATTGGCTCTTTACTAGGTTTCTGCCTAAGACAAATACTTTCCAGAGACAGATTAAAAAACAACTAGTGCATAGGCATCAAATTCCGGATTTCCTTCTATTTTGGCTTTTGGTTAGTTATGACTATAATTACTTAAATTTCACTGAAATTTTGTAGTCACTGTTTTTCATGATTAGGTAAATTATTTCACAACACATATCTACATTATTAATATTATATATTTGACTTTTCTTTATCTTATTTCTACTCATAGCGCTGTAATTGCAGAATCTTTATAAAGTGGTAGGTTGCTAACATTTTTAATGGGAGAATCCTGAACTTATTATGTATTACATAGTAATTCCTATTACTGAAAACTCATTCCTACTTTTCTTTTAAACACAATTTATATTTACAATACATACTCATCCAAGGTCAACAAGTTGGTGCTGTGAAATATCAGCTAGGGAATATTTCTAGTTATAGAAAATTCTCTCTTTTTCCATTTCTAGGAAGTCAAAACGTTGTTATAAGTGACATGGGGCCTTCATGCAGGACCATATGTGAGTTCCTAATAAATATAAGTGGATTATACTCTCTAGGAAATGAGAAAGGGACTTGGAGTCCATGAAATTCATTCTTACACTTGAAAGAAAAGATGATACTCAGCCCATCTTCTACTCTTCACACCCCCTTACCACCAGTTAAATATTAAATATAAATTTATGAATATAATCATGTGCAATATTTTTCTCATCCATAAGGAATTTCTATAGTATTTTATAATGTGAGACATTTATTTTTAAAAATAATTATTTAACTTCATCCATTTATTTATTTATTGCAATTTGACCAGAGAGAGACTGAGACTGAGTGAGTGAGAGTGAGAGAGAGAGAAAGCAAGCCACCAGTTCCAGGACCCAAACTGCAGTAGGCCATGTGAGAGTCTAGCGCCCTTAACTACCATGTTACCTGCTGGCCCCAATGTGAGACATTTTAATAGCATGGACAAATGTTTAACATTGACACCCAGTATACAGGTGCCTGGGGAGAGTAAGGAAAAGCAAACGAACTTTTTTCTGTTGTTGTAATAGGTAGTCTCATCTACCAGCTGTTTGGTTTTCTTACTTCCTATAAATTAGAAGGTTTCTGTCAATGAGACAAGTCCATATTAGGATACAAATGGTAAAATGTCAAAAATAAAAGGCAAATAGGCTTTTATTCTACTAAATATCTTCAGGGTTCTCTAGTTAGATTTTGAGACTTGATTGTGTCTAAAATGTTTTGCTGTCAAATCCTAATTTTTTAAAAAATTGGGCATTCTAAGGAGATTTAGTAGAGGTCATCAGTTGGACATTACGAGGGATGGTGATGTGGAGGGTAGAAGATGAATATATGAATGATGGCTTTGGGCCTTCTTATTTGTATACTTTAATGAATAGTGGTGTTTTTTACTTCACAAACTAATCACTGGGAGGGGACCAGGTTTGGAGAGAATGATCAAGAGTGTTAAGTTTTAGATATGTGGAGTGAGTTGCAAAATTTTTTGAGACATCAAAATAGGAATGTCAAATAGCAAATATGATATACAGATCTTGGCAGCATAAGAAAAGTATGAATTGAAGACTTAAGTTGAAACTATGTGTATATATGAGTAACTTCAATCATGAATCATGGGTGTGGATGAGTTTCCTTTAGATCAACTGGGAAGAGGAAGGTGAGTCTGTAGAGGAAAGAGAGAGGAGTGCCCCCAAAACTAGGGAGTCAGTGTACATGTCCTAAGACCTGATACTGAGCATTTCAAGGTCAAAGAAATTGGCAACTTGGGCAATAAAATGCATTACTTGCCCTATCTATTCAGGCATAATCAAATGTTGGCAACATTATAATCTAAAACTTCTTTTGTAGGAAACTAACTATGCTTTCTACATAGCAATGATTCACTCTTAACTAACTGATTGGCTGTTATATTTTTTAACCACTATGACACAACATCAAAACTTCCAACTTCTATATACCAAGCATCATTTCTCCCTTGCCTGGAATAATTTTGATTTTATATTATCCTTTGGGAAATGTATCTAGTTTACTACTCTGTTCTTTCTATCTTATATGGGATTATAATGATCTTCACTTTTGTTGGCAATTTGGATAATGACAGGAAAATATTATCACTGAGGTATTCCTGGTTTAAAGCAGTTTCAATCAATGGGGCAAAGTATCAAACTCCTTTAATAAAGTTATAGTACCAATTTTTAAATTGTGTTTTTAAAAGTTTTTTTTCCTCCACATAGAAATATCAGGCCCCATTTTTGAAGTAATTATAACAGTAGAGATCCTAATAGAGCTATAGTGATTGACTGGTAGTGTAAGATTGGCCTCTTTCAAATTTATTTACCACACTGAAGTTTCAGAGTTTCTCAATGCCATACTCACTATTAGACCAGACTGTAAGTCAGTGAATCCATTACATGAGCAGAAGTAAGTTTATAAGAATAGCAATAGCGGGACCAGCAGTTGGCATAATGGCTATGTCGCTGGACTCCCATGTGGTTGACCACAGTTTGCGTCCTGGACCTGGTGGCTTAAAACTCAAGCCGTGCGCATGTGTGTGCATGCCCAAGATCCCAAGAGGAGAATGGAGGAGAAGGGATTGCAGCATGGCCATCACCTCTTGGGGGTGACTTCTTGCTTTCTGTCTCTCTCTCTGTCTGTCTGGCGAGTGCACGCGCCCTATAGCAAAAACCTCTCCAAAAAAAACAGAATAGCAATAGCTATTTACTTAAACCTTTTTACTGTGTGACAACAATAGCACTTCAGTGGACTTCAAGATACTTTCCCCATATATACCAGTTTTAACATACTCAATGGAAAGAAAAAGGTATTAGTTCCTTTCGATATATGGTAAGAAGCAAATTTAAATAAGCAACTCTTGGTTTGTAAAGTAACTTCAGTTTCTCTCCACAATTTCTGCTTTAGCTAAGAACAATCAATGGCATAAACTATTGATTCTTTTAAACTCTTACTCCCTCAGTCTTGTATACACTAATAAGTCATCAGATACTAAAATACATGGCTCTAAAAACAGACTTTTCTTCCGACATCAGAACAGACCATTGTCTGTAACTTTTTGTAGGGATGCATGTCATTTGTCCCTCAAACTTTGGGCCCTGTTCTCCTCCCACTACCAAGCTTAGTCATGTTAATTACTTTAAACATCATCCATGTGACACTTTTAAATGTTTAGTTCCAGCCCCACATTTTTCTTGAATTCCAATAATTTTATACTGAAAAGCTCTACCTAGGCAGCCAGTATCAATATAAACTTAAACTTGTAAATCCCCATTCCACTCTTGTTTTCCACAGAAATCTTACAAAAAATCACGTAAGTGTGCATTAGAATCATGATTAAGGGTCAGCAAGGTGGCAGGATGGTTAAATCTGTTGGATCCCACATAGCTGACTCTGTGGTTCCAGTTCAGGACCCAGCAGCTTGAAAAACACACCAGGCACATGTGTGTACGTGCCCAAAATCCTGGGAAGAGAGTGGAAGAGAAGGGATTGTAGTGTGGCCATTCCTCCACCCCTGGTGTGGGGGGTGATTTTCTCACTTTCCCCCTCTTTCTTTCTGGTGAGTGCCCTATAGGGAAAACTTTAATAATAATAATAATAATAAATAAATAGAATCCAGATGAACTTCTTTCACTCACTCACTTCAAAAAACTGAATCCTGTCAGTTTTTTTTCTTTCTAAACAAAATTTTAAAATTTAGCCCTTTTCTCTTTGTCACGCATAGACAGACCTTCTTTCCCATGCACAGTTAGAGATTTCTTCATGCACCCCTCTGCCTCTACCCATGAGTCACTGATTTTTCTAAAGCTCCTATCTCACTGTGTTCTTTCTTATTTAAAATTCTTCGCTCCCTCTCCTTTGCCTTAATGGATGGGGTTTCAGTGTCTCAGCATGTCCTAAAGGCACCTTACAGTGTGCCTGCAACTTGCCTTTTTCCAACCTGTTTTTTTTTTTGGCTTGTTTTTTGTTTGTTTGTTTTTGTTTTGTTTTGTTTTGTTTAGTAACTCTGTATACTCTTCACCCCAGCTATACAAAACCATTCATCAGTGTTTGAAAAAAATCTATGCTTTGTCACAGCCAATCCCACACTGTGCTTCCATTTTTATGCTTCCATTTATCATTCAAGATACGACTCAGATGTATTTTTTGCCCTGGGGCCTTCCTATACATTATGGATACTTTCTATTCTTTTTTCCTATTCCCATGACATTGTATAGCCTTCTGTGATATAACAGTAAATACGTTTTCTCTTACATTTTCACTAACATTTTCCAGTTTTCCAGGAGAACAAGAAATCCAAATTTAATGTGAAACTTAAATATTGGTAACTAATTCAGTTTTTATGAACATTGTCTAGGCCATATGGAGCCATGGTATATCAGCTTATGAACTTTGTTATTGAAAACTGATTTTTTTTTTCCACTTTATCCCTCTCTAACTTTCCATCTCGGAAAGTATTCTGGGTCATTTTCCTGTACTATGTCCTGAGTCACATTTGGTCTTATTATCTTATGTTGCTCATAGGATAAAAAGATTTGATTGGGGCTAAGCAAATATATATGTGTGTGTGTGTGTGTGCATGTGTGTGTATGTATGTACATGTACATATACATGTATGTGCATATGTATGTATCAGAAGACTGAAGGAATCACATTCTCCATATCGGGATTAGCTTTAGTTTGAACTCACACTATCTACAATCATAACTGTTTCCTAAACAAGGTTAAATGCCATGTTTTATGCTAACCAAACGTATTTCTAAAAGTTGAGATAGCTCACTTCCCTTTTAAAGTCTTTTAGACTAGTGGGTCTGCTTCCTAACCCATGATTTGGTCCATATGCTAGTTTCAAGAGAAGCCGGCAAACCATCTCCTTACCCCTTTGTACTCTCCTCTTGCCCTCCTCCCCTTTAATTGCCTCCTCTCTTCTTCCCCTTCCCACCATTACCCTTCCTCCTCCCTCTCCCCTGCAGGTGCACCACAGAGGCAGATAGAATCCTGTTCCTCCATTCATGGTATATCGTCATCATTAGGCTATGCAAGAATATACTCACTTCATTTCCCCTCAGCCCCCTCCCATTCTCTTCAGAGGTAACCTCTGTAATACATTCATGGCTTATTTAGATGTGTATGTGTTCTTGAGAGATATATATTTACATGAATGAATTTTACAGTATACCTAAGAGGGATTATAGATTCTGGCCTTGTGTTACTATTTTTATTTTCATTTTTTATTCAGTGCTGCTTTTAGAGCTACTCATGTTGCTGGGTGTATGTCTTAGTCCTTGCTTTTGTTATGTGATGTCTCATATTGTAAATCCTCCACATTTGATTTATTTGTGCTCTCAGTAATAGACACCCTCAGCTGCCTTCCACTCCCAGATATTTCAAATATGGTGCAATAAACATACCATCCTTTTATAGCTTTGCCAGAGAATTTCTTTGGTTATATTCACAGGGCCACAGGATACTGGCACACTTAATTTCACCAAGTACAGATTACTCTCCAGAATGACTGGATCCATTCATACTCCCCAGGGCTGTGAATGGGGTATCCCATTTCCCCATGTCTCCCCTTGGCGTTATTTGACTTCTACTTATAATCTGATAGTTTTATCATTGTCATTTTAATTTGCATTTCTCTGATTACTTGTGAGATCGAGCTTTTCTTTATATACTTCTTAGCCCTTTGGATTTTTTTTTCCCTTCTCTCTATTACCTGTTCCTATCTATGCACATTTTTTCTATTGAGTTTCTTTTCTTGTTCATCTTTCATAAAGTCCAGATATTCATCCTTTGTTTATTTTTAGAGGCTACAAACACCTCCTGTCAGTTTCATCTAGTGTGTCCTTTGTGCACAGATCCATCAATGCTTGTAACTTAAAAAAAAAAAAAAGTCAAATTTGAGAAATTTTTCCTCATCCCTAATTGTCGGAGATATTTTCCAATGCCACTTCCATTAGCATTACAGTTATAATTTATATCTAGACATGCAAGGCACTTGGAAGAGAGGGTTTTATTTTTTTTCTCCTTTTTTCCATTTTCTTTTGTTTTTATCACTGGTAGTGAGATATGAATCCAACAATTTCTCTCAATAGTAATCTAGTTTTCACAGTACCATCTCCTAAATAAACTGTCAGTTTCCCACTGATTTATGGTGCTTCCCCTGTTGTATAACATGTTGGCACAAAAATTAAGGAACTTCAAAAAGTTTGTGGAAAATAGCATTAATGTGCAAGATATTTTGATACAAAATATTTTTAAATCCATGCAGTTTTTTCTTTACTTTTAAAAAATAATTAATTTTATTACCATCTTTATTCGTTTTTTAAATTTGCTACAGGGCACACACTCTCATGAGAGAGAGAGAGAACAAGAAAGCAAGCTACCATGTCCAGGACTCGAATTGCAGTCAGCCATGTGAGAGTCCTGTGCCTTAACCATCACATCACCTACTGGCCCCTCATTTTTTCATAATATGAATTTTATGAACTTTTTTTTAACGTTTTTGTCATATAGTGTGTGTGCTCACTGGAGCAGAAAGAGATAAAGAGAGACACTGAGAGACAAAGTGAGAAATCATCCCATAGGGAGGATAGCCACACTGCAGTTTCTTCTCCTCCATTCTTCTCCTGGGATTTGGGGTATGCATACACAGGCACCTGGCATGATTTTCAAGTTGCCAGGTCCAGGATTCGATCCAGAGTCAGCCATGTGGGAGTCCAGTGCCTTAACCACCATGCTACCCTCTGACCTCAAATGAACTAGTTTTTAACGTTTATTTACTTCTTCAGAGAGAGAGGGAGAGAAAAATAGCTACAAGTACCCCCAAGAAAGTCTTCACACCACAATACAGCCCCAGTCTTAGCTGGCCTGAATCCCAGGCAGATGTACCTGGCATGCTCAGGGACATCCAGGATGCAAATCCTGGTAATTTCCCATGTGCTCAGTCATGTTAATGCTGCACTTCTACTTAGCCACTTTCATGTATTAGTTTTTCTTTTTTTCCAAGACATTTGGACATCTATGTTTATTTCAGCATTTTATGTATGTGTGTGTATATATATATATATATATATATATATATATACACACACACACACACACACACACACACATATATATATATATTTATAATTTACATTTAATTTTTGTACAACTTTACAGTGTACAACATGATTTTTCCTAGAATGAATACAGTACAAGTCAGGCACAACAAAGACATTGCTGTATATATTATCATCAGCAAATAACTTTCCATTTTTTCCTCATCCATGTACTTCCAGCAGTGGTGTGGTGGTTAAGGGCCCTGGACTCCCATATGACTGACAACAGTTCTAGTCCCAGACCTGGCAGCTTGCTTTCTCACTTTACCTTTCTCTCTCTCTATCCCTCTCTGCTTAAATTAAAATGATAATTCAAAATAAATAAAGTTAAATAAAATAATTTTTAAAAAATCTTATTTTTATTGCCAGAGGACATATACACTTCCCAGAGAAAGACAGAAGAGAGAGAGAGAGAGAAAGGACCCCTTCTCCCATGGGGTGTGTTCACGCTGCAGTCCTTATTCCTGCATTCTGCCTTCCTGTCAGGATTTTAAGTATGCATGCACATGCACCCAGTGGAATTTTTAATCTGCTGTGATCAGGACTTGAACCTCAGTAGGCCCTGTGGGATCCAGCTCCTAATAAATACACTTCACTTAATTACTGGGCTGCAGATCATGCCTACCATGTACTTGGGAAGTATCCTCACACAGGATCAGTTTTAGTACTTTGATTTTGCTTCCAGACTAGCAAACAGACGTGGGTATCCTAGGAATGTACCTCTGAGAAAACAGTGAGAGAAGGAATCTCTAGAACTGCATGTAGCAGGTGAATGGCCTTGAGGAGTTTCTATCTAGAAATGTAAAACTGAAATGCCCTTTAAATATAGTCAATTTCATGTTCTCATTTTCACACGAAGAATCTGAAATTTAGAGAGGTCGAAGTGCTCGAAGTCACAGGTGACGACAGATCTAGGATTGTGACTCGGGCTTTCTCCAGAGCTGCGGATACTCTCTGAATTAATTAACCCAGGCTGTATCATCTCTTTCCAATGTCAGAGCAGGTGGTTTTTCAGCCTCACATTGTGTTCCCTGCCTGTCACAGTTTTGTGAGTTTCTAGGGTTGGTTTGTTTGTTTGTTTTTAACCTTGTTTAATGAGCAGCTCTTCTGCTATTCTGACTGATTGTTTTCCTTAACAGTAGGTCCAGATGTTTTGTGTTTTTCCCTCTTCCTTGTCCCTGCCATCTTTTGTAGCAGAGTGAATGTCCTGGTACCAGGCTGGGAAGCAAGTGGGAATCAAGGCAGGATAGAGAGCAGTAATGACAAGAATAGCTTCTTAGTACTTCATATGTTAATATCTCTCAGAAAATTAACCTTTATTTCTTCCTAGATGAATTGTGTCTTTAGATAAACTACCAGGATATTTCTTTGTGTGAGACTCTTTCTTTCCCTGTACCCTGGAGTAGAACAGAAAAAAAAAAAAGTAAACCATGTGAAACAAAAAGAATCGTATTTTAAGGAGCCATTCAATACTTAATCATTTTTTCCCCTGTCTTCTAATTCTGGATTAAATCCTGTTGAGGCTTCTGCATATTCTCTTGCTTGGTCTGAAGCATGCTAGGTGTATAAATATATTAATTAATTAAACAGACAAGTTTTTTGGAGGTGACATCCCTAGGCAGAGGATCAGAGATTAGAGGAAAGGAAGAAGCCGTGGTGACATTTTGTTTGCTGTTTGGTGAGGGTGGAAAAGGCAGTAAAGCAGTCAGTATAATCTTGATGATTCTCTCTGAGGTCATTGACATTCTCAGCAGTGCACCAACAAGGGACCCTTTCTTTCAGAATGCCAGCGTCAAGTGTGCCAAAGGGAGGCCTCATCTAGGGGCAGTTAGCGCTTGTGTCTAGGAACTTTAAGCCTGACCTCCACCAGCACCTCATTTTGTGCCTGTGAACATGGAATCCTTGACCACCACTCACAAGGACTGAGGCCCCTGGGGATGCAGCACAATGCACATTTTACTGAATCCTTATTTTCAAAACTGTATAACTGCATGAGCGTATAGAGAGGTGTTTGGGGAGAGTGGCTGTCAGGTTGGAAGATGATCAGCTCAGCCTCTGGCCACTCTGAGTCAAATTCAGTTAGAATGTGCTCTGTAGTCTGGTCCATTCTGTTACCTGGCTCTAGAAGCTGTCATTGGGAAATTGCTTGAAATCCTTTGATGAAAAAATAATAGGAAGCGGTTATTAATGGAATGATTTTTTTTTACAAAGAGGCTTAGAGACCTCTGGGCCTTCTGATGTGTTAATCTTCATCTTTCCACTGGGTGTTTTACTTATTTTTAAAATTTCTATGTTAAAAATGGGTAAATGGGCAAAACTGTTGAACAATCTACCTATTCACTAGGTAGGTCATCTAGTGATAACTAAAACTAAAGTAGCCTCATAGAACAGATACAGTTTTTGATGCTTTTTTTAATGATGAACGTTTGTCATGTGTACTTTAAAATGATTCATGAGAATAAGCTTAGTTTTTCTTTGATCCACGTTCTGTCTTATAAACGAAGAATATTTTTTCTTCCCAGCAAAGCTCTACAGAGTTCTAAAGGAAAGCTATTTGCAGTTATAAAGAAGATTTCCTTTTTTTTTTTTCCCTTTCTTTCTTTCTTTTTTTTTTAATGGGGAGCTGTTCTTGGTTATGGATTAAAGAAGATTCTAAATGCTTGTGTCTGATGTGAAAGCATTTTCTTTTTCACTAAGCAATGTGCCCTTATGTCATAAAGGTTATGGATGAAAAATGATTGAAATCATATGAATGAGTATTCCTGTGCTATGTCTGGAGAGCAGGCAAAATGCCCCGAGTTTATGTTGGATACACTGAAACTCAGTGTGTTTCCACAGGCAATTTGAGAACCAATCAGTACCTCAGATAACAATACATTTTAGAAAGAGACTTCTCATATAAAGCAGTGGAAGTGGTATCTTATGAATTTGGTAGAGTTATAATAATAAAATATTTCCAGGGGGATAGTTGGCCTTTGTTCTTGGCCTAAGTCTTGTTAGGTAAATGTTTTAAGTATTTGTGGGTCACCCCAAAATAGGTTTTTTTTTTTTTTTTTTTAGTTTTTTTTGCTTTGGGCTAGATGCAGTCACTGGAGAGACAGAGACAGTCAGAAGGAAAGTGAGAAATCACCCACAGGGGAAATGGCCATACTGTAATCCCTTCTCATTCTCCTCCCAGGATTTGGGGCACACACTCACACTTGCCTGGTGTGAGTTTCAAGGTACCAAGTTTGGGACTCAAACCACGGTCAGCTATGTGGGAGTCCAGTGATGTAACCACTACACCATCCACTAGCCCCTCAAAATAGCTTTTTAAAGTCTACTTAACTGCCTGTTGCTTGCTTCCATTTCTGAGTTTCAAGGGGACCTCCTCCTATTACACCTTTAAATCTACGTGGAATACTAGACCAGAATTTTATGAATGTCCTATGTCTGGACAGACTCCGAACTGACACTGTTGTATAGGCTCTTACATATTATTCTTCATCTCAGTTGTAGGAATAGTTAGCTTTATATCAATAGTTGTTTTAAGATGCGTCTCAGTGTATAAAAAGCATCATTAAGAGGTAATTAATGGGGGCTGGCAAGTGGCATGGTGGTAAAGGGTGCTAGACTCCCACATGGCTGACCATGCTTTGAGTCCCAGGACTCATGGCGTGCACATGTATATATATAAAATTTTTTGAGTTTGTTTATTTCATGAGAGAGGGACAGACATAGGCACTAGGCACTCTCAACAGAGTCTTCCTACCCTGATCCATGCCCAGCCTCAGCCAACTAGAATCTCGAGCACACACAGACACCCACAGAAATCTCAGGATATAAACCATAGACCTTCCCATATGGCTGCAGCTTCATGGATCATTGTGTTACTGCTGTGCCACTACTGCTCTATTGTTTGTTTTTCATAGCAAAGGAAAAAGTAGATGTGATAGGCAGCAAAGAGATGGCTTTGTGTTTATTTAAGGAGAAGGAACTCATGTGGAAATAAACTATTGGCAACAATACTTATTTGGGGGGGAAGCAGTAATAATTCTAATGTAAGCATCTGTGAGGCAAGAGAAGTTTGGGTAATAGGAAAAAACTGGCAAGTGCAAAATAATTTATAATGCAAGAATTTTCGAAACAGAGTCATAATAAGTAAATGTGTTATTGCATTTCCACATTTATAGCTAATGTCTGAAGTTTGTGTCTTGATTTTATAAACAGTTCTACTATTAATGTTTGGAAAGTCAACAAGCAGGGAAATGCGATTTTCAGTTTTTCGGTAAATCATTATCTCCTTAATTTAAGATATATAGATGGATTTAACTTGTATTCCAACCTAGAGGTTGTGGCGATTCTTACCAAAGTACTATAAACATTTTGTTTCTTGGAGAATGTCTCCAAAAGAAAATCAAGCTTCTGTTTTATTAACTGTTAACATGGCCTTTTTAGGTATTTTAAATTCATCAAGGATACTATCATCGGCATCATCATTACTATTAATATAATCATCATCACCACTAGATGGTACATGGGGAATAGGGGGAACTGAATGTTATAGGATTAATTCTTCTATATGCTCTCACTAATTGGCTGTTAAGGGAATATAGAAAAGTATCAGAGGGTAGAGGAAAGAAGACAATAAAATTTGATAGACCCTTCTGCTTAATTAAAATTATGCTAGAGATAGAGTATTAAAGACAGGCATGGCAGGAGAGGAGGTCTTCTCTGTTTGTACCTTTACATATACAGGGAGTACCAAAGTAGAATTTTATAAATGTCCCACATCAGAAGCAAAATTCTATAAATCGGAGTCAAAAAAGGCTTCCCATGTTCTGATGGTTCTTGGGACACTCTCTTTAAACATGATAGTCTGTTTTGACCTGGGTCCCCAGCAGACCTGCATTTTGGAGTTACCTGAGTTGGAATCCTTGTCCCCTCGATGTAGCTGGCCCAGGAACAACAGAAAAAAAAAAAATTAAGATTCTTGATTTGATAGCAGAAACTGAGAGTTTGGAAGGTAGAGTAGCAAGGAGGACAACTGCGGATACTAAAGATAGTAAAGATAGGAGAAGTAAGGGGGTGGGTAATAGAGGAAAGGAGGGGATTGGGAGGAAATACGTTTGACACAGAAAAGGAAAGTTATTTGCTAATGATAGTGTATATGGTAATGTCTTTATCTTGACTGGTATGCACCATATTCATACCAAAAAAGCAATGTTGTACACTATAAAGTTATATAGTGATTAAATGTCAACTTAAAAAATAATAAAAATTATTGATTTGACAGGTGTCATTTTTCAGGACCATTGCTTCTTGCTTCTTGTGATTTTGACAGACTTTAAGGAGTCTTTGATGGCAGAAAAGGTGCTGGAATCTGGCTTCATATATGATATCCTATGTTCATTTTTTTCTAGACTGAAAATATAAATGCAAGGAATTATAGATGGTTCAAGTAAGTAAGTAGGTAAAATTAGCTCATAATACATCCAGTTCTGGGAAATGCTTTTTTACTTTGATTATTATATTTCTCCTTAATTTTTAAAAATGTGACAACATAGTTCATTTAAGGAGTCCCTTGTTCTCATTTGTCTTTCTCACCTAGTACTTAGCAAAAAGCCTAGTGCTCAAAACATATTGAGAGTGAAAACAATAAAACTTAAGTGAAAGTCATCAAAAAGGTCTTCAAAAATGTTTTAGATACTGAAATAATAATTTCTTACTGTCCAAGGCTAATAGCATTTATTTAAAATACCAATATAAAACAGATGGTAAGGAGTATCAATGAATAAAACTGATAATATCAGTAAACATGGGGGCCAGCAGGTGGCATGGTGGTTATGGTGCTGGACACTCCCACATAGTCGATCATAGTTTGAGTCCTGGACCTGGCGGCTTGCTTTCTCACTTTCCCTCTGTCTTTCTCTATGTGTTTCTCTGGTCAAATTAAAGTAAAGGAATGAATAAATAAAATGAAATAATTCTTTTTTTTAATATCAGTATACAGATAGTATGTTGAAGAAAATTAATATTTGTAGTGCTATATTATGTGTTTTGATAAGTCCACATTTTGGATTTGTCCTAAGACACTTAATGACTGTTCAAAACTTATGAACACTCTTACTGAGCTATACTATCATTGAGTCATAAGTCAAAAGAGGAATTGAAGTTCAGACCTATAATTAGAATTCCTTTTTTTTTAAAGCTATTTTCCTCATGGTAGAGAGCATGTGCACACACACTAGAGAAAGAAGCACTAGTAACAGGGTCCATTCACACTCTAATTCACTTTCCCCAGCCCTCAACTTCTTCAGGGTCTTGGGCATGCATATACGTGCCTGATATATTTTCAGGATAACCCAGGGCAAACCACAGTTGCCCATGTGACTTGCAACACACCTGGCCATTAGGCTAGGTCCATGGATGGAATTTCACCGCAATCAAACACCTGCAATTTGCATGCGAGTGAACAAGTAGATGATGGTAGTAGGCCTTTAAAAGATTCTAACTAGGTCATTGTCTAGTAGCAATGGTTGGCAAAGGCCCTTTAATTATTGTGACTTGAGAAATTTAAATATAAGGGCTTAACTCTTACAAAGATGTGTTTATTCTGGAAAAACTGGTATCTGGTCTAAACTCCAGAGAAAATGCAGTAATATTAGTGTATAATTTGGAGCTCTGATGAGACAAAATATGCAATCAGTACATCCAAACTGTTTTTTGTAAAAGTAATCAGTTCAATAGGCAGCTGACTTTCTGTACCTGTTTCCATTGTGTATGACCTCTGGTCTCAATATGTAACATGGAGCTTCTGACACATAGTAGGAGCTTAATATATTTTGCATGGGTGAATCCAAATTACACACCTAGACAATAAAAGTGGCCCCAAATGTTTGCAGATCTGCTTGTTGCAAATAGTCTGATAGGCACATGGCTATCCAGAGGTCAATGGGATACAGCCAATATATATATATATATATATACACACTCACAAACTCAATATTTTTCAGCTTCAGTTTGTTTAGTAACATTAATTCAGACATAGTTATAAGCCTCATGTGAATAGATTTTTAATGGATTAAAAAAGTATGTTTTATTTACCTTTTATACCCAGCCTAGTAACTGTATAGAGCCTGATAGTATAGACTGATGTTTGTTAAATTATTCAAAAGGGGGAAGGGAAAAATATAGTAGGTCATTAAGAATCCTTACTCTCTCATGTAGAAAAGAAAAGGAGCATATAGTACGAGAAAGCTGTATCTGTGAGTCATAGGGCTCCATTATCCATATCTGCTGAAGGGCTGTCAGATATGAAGTAAATTTAGAGACCTACTTGTCCCTTTAGCTATTCATCACTGTTGATTGGCTCCAGTGGCAGGCAGTAGTATTTTTAGAGAGCGAATGATATGGAATTTCTTCATGTACAGAACATTAGCTGATCCCATTACTCAAAGCTACTCAAAAAGTCATAGCTGACACTTGACAGAGCTGCAGAGGAAAAACAATAGGCCTAAGAAACAAAATACTGAAATGTGTGATGAAAATATAGGTTAAGTTCAAGTTACTCATCAACCACTGTTAATCCAGTTTAGTGCTAGTTGTCAGTGGTATTAAAAATATAATTTTCACAAGAATCAATTTTATGCATGTCTCGTCGCCCCATCATAGAATGAGAAATAGGCTGATTTTTCACATTTTGTACCACCTTCCTTTGAAATATATCTGACATTTATGCTTCCACAATTGGTATGTGAAGATGAAACATGAAGGAGCTTTTTTGCCCTAGCAGCCAGCATGGTGCTATGTCTTGATTTCCAAATGGTAAATGCAGGAGAACAGCAAATATTAATAACTTTTTAAATGACCACAGTTCTATGAGGTGATTCTGATACTTTCTAAGATAAAATCCTTTTAATTTAATACTGTAAATGAGCATTATTTGTATTGCTTCTCTGAAAGAACTCTGAACAGCAGAAATCTATATCCTTCTATGTATCAAAAGGCCAAACTATATGCAGTTTTAACTGTTGGTAAGTGGCCATGTCTTACCCAGAACAGATCCTGTTCAGCACTCAACTCTTTGACTTAATACTGGAAATATAATGAGCTTTCAGATCCTGAGATTCTCCTAGGCTTGTTCCTTGAGAAGTCTGTGTATGTTCACGAACCCATACATGAGGTCTTCCAGGCTAGAAGTTAACCCAGAACTGACCAGCAGGGCTGCAGGTCTCCAGCCAAAAGCACTTGTGCTATAGCTGGAGGTGAATGACTGCTTTGGCTGAATATGTTTCTTCTTTCTTTGATCAACCCATGTAATTATTTGGTAAAATCAGCCATTGGTTTTCTAAGCTGTGGCAAGAAGGTGGCTAGTGAGTCAGGGAAAGTATGTTGGATGTCCAGTAGTGGTCCCTTCGCTGTTTATAATTAGTGAGGAAAAAGACCCCATACACCTTTCAATCATGTGGCAAAGAAGAGTATCTGGACTGGTCAAAAGAAACTTCTAAGAAGATATCAGTAAGGTGATGTCTATATATTAAAAAAATCTGTCATTAAGTTTTTTCTGCCAGTTGGAGGAGTATACTCAACATCCTAGTAGAATAATTTATTCATTCATTTAAGTAACACTCATACAGCACTTAATATTTGGCAGATGTTATTCTGAATGGTTAACAGATACTAACTCATTTAATCTATGTAATAGTCATGTGATTTAGGTTTTGTTAACACATTTTAAGGAAAAATAACTCGGGCATAGATTATAAAATAACTTGCCAAGGATCCAACAATTAGTAATAGCAAAACTTGTATTTGAACCTGAGTGGTCTGGCTTCAGAATCCATATTCAAACCAACATACTGTGGTTCCTCTGAGTAATGGAAGAGTGATCTGTAAATCACATTGATAGCCTCCCTCTATCCCGAAATATTCTCTTCCTTTATGTCATATCGCTACAAACATCTTTTATAACCATTAAGAGGTTTCGTTGAATAGCAAGTTTGTTGGACCTAGAAGATCTGACTTTGAATTCTGGTATTTACTAGCATTGTGGCTTTGGAAGAGTAATCTTTCTGAGTAGCTTTCTTCATTTGAATGGGTATAATAATATAAGTCCTATTGATATCACAAAATTCAAGATGTTCTGTAAAATATAAAGCACTGTAGAGATTGGTTAGGCATCATTCAGAAAGACCAGTGGTTGTCTAATGATGAGAATGCACAAGGGGACCTCACTATTTTCCCTGTAGTTCAGCTTTCCAGTTTTTTCCTGCAACTACTTTAGAGGCTACTGCTTTAGACTTGGGTCTAACTTGAGGTTATATATATGTATGACCTATATATATGACCTAGAGGACTTATGCTTAACTACTTGATATTTGTTATAAAAACAAAAAAGCACACAAATGGTGGTATCATGACATGAACATGATCCTTTTTAACAACCAATGGACTGATGGAATCTTCATTCTAGGTGATGAATAACATGGTCATCCAAGTGTTTGTAAAACATATGACAGTCCAGAGAGGGAACCTTTGAGTGGCTCTGCCATGGACCCAGAGCAGGATTGTGCTGAACTTCCAAAGCATCAGGTTTAGGTTGAAGGGTATTCATCTTAGTTTCTGGTTCTGATCTTGTAAAAGCTAACTCATGCATGCACAACATGATAGGCCGTGTCACGCCTCACAGCCTTTTTCTGTGCTATCCTTTTATACATTTTTTATAAGGCAGAATGTATTCAAAGCATTCTGCCTCAAAAGGCATTTTGCTCTAATGGCTGTGTAGAAATGTTTATTCTCTGCTTTTATGTTTTTAAAAAACAAAAGGGTAATCAGAGGCATTTAATTGTCTTAGATGCTCTACAAATAGTAATTAAAAGCAATTTTTTTTTTAGTTTTGCGCAAGTGTAAGCATGTCTGTGAATTTAATAAGGCCCTGTGTCAATCCTGATTTGCACAGCAAAGGTGATGTTTTCGTAATGCCAACACTAAGGGCTCATTGCCCAATTCCATGATCAGTAAACCCCAGTTAAATGTTTATTCTTCATCCTTTTACTCCATGTTCCTAATCCAAGGCTCTGTATACTGTTTTCAGGAAGTCCCCTCCACTTAATTTTCATTTTTGTTGTCAGTAGCAGACTCAGAAATCTTATTCCTACCTTCCACTCCTCAACCTTTGAGTAATAACACTAAAAAGTATGTCAGTTCTGTTAAAAGATTAGCATATCACTACGTAGTTCCTCATGCCCCCATTTGTAGAGAGACAAACTGAGGCACAGCAGTTTCAGATTTTACATAAGGTTATTGCTAGTCAGTAGAAAAGCAGAAGTTGTTAACTTCTAGATTCTTGACCTTTGATTTTCCCTATCAGTTCACTGACCTCTCATTTGTAAGACCAAGAGAAAAAAAAAATCCTAGATAAATGTCTTAGCTCATCCTATATAAAGATAAGAAAATCAAAAGCCTGTTGTGTTACTTTATATCCCAGGAGTCTTATCTTGTCCTTGAATCATTTGAGCAGTAGACAAGGAGGTCAGCAAACCCCGATTCTATTTTGGTCCTAACCAATGACTGGTTGGATGACCTTTCACAAGTCACTTAACTTCTCTGTCACTCTCTGTGAAATGAGGATGGAGGAGCCCTGGTCCCCTGCCTGTCTCAGACAGTGACTTCATCAGACAAGGTGAGTGGAGGTGCTCAGATAGAATGGCACTTTTCTAAGCCACCATCCTGTCATCCAGATACGTGAAAAAGGCTGAAACTAAATGAGGGCTAATGATTTTTCAACAAGAAGAACCAAAAAAGCAGTGTAACATTGTCACTGCTCATGTCCAGAGGTATGATCTTTTTTTTCTCCATGAACTTTAGTTTCCTTGAATAAACTTGAACAAACAAATTTCAGAGAGTTTGCTAAAAAAAAAAGGGCAACACATTGAATTCTTAAAATTCAGTAGATATGCTACCTAAAAGTCCAATTTTACTTAACTATAATCCTCTTTCTTAAAGAACAGTGGTTGTCAACCAACTACCTTAAAAGAAAGTGGGAATTTCATGATTTAGGAAATTCTTTTGAAAACATGTGACCAGCAATCTCTTCATGGAGCAGGTAATAGCATTTTGTTGTTGTTTTTTAAAGTAATTTAGCTTTATTTAAATTTGACCAGAGAGGGACAGAGAGAAAGAGAAACCAAGTCACCAGATCTGGGACTCAAACCATGGTTGGCCATTTGTGAATCCAGTGCCATTAACCACCATGCCACCTGCCTGTCCCAGGTCATAGCGTTTTAAACAAACTTTTAAGGAAAGAAAAAATGTATTATAATTCCAATTAAATTGACAATTCCCTTTAGCCTAGTCTAAGCATTAGTAACTGATTCTATTAAGTAATCCTGACTCAATTACTTACTTGGCTGTTAAGTTTTTGCCTATTTTTTTGTTTGTTTACTAAGATATTACTTGCATACACAGTAGAATTCATTTTATGTAAACAATTTGATGAATTTTGATAACAGTATACAGTTATGTTGTATTCACCAAGTTTACTTCATATTATTTAAAGACACACAACCCATCACCATATTTGAATTGAAAATTTTTGTATCTATCCAGTATCATCTACCTGATGCTCCAGTTTTGACTCAGGGAGCACTTGAACACATTTTTATTTTTTGAGGTTTTTGCCACAGAGTGTGTGCACTTGCCCGAAAGAGAAGGACAACAGAGTCAGTGAGAGGGAAAGTTAGAAATCATCCCCCAGGGGTGATGGCCGCACTGTAATTCCTTTTCCTCCATTCTTCTCTTGGGATCTTGGGCACGCATACATGTCTAGTGTGAATTTCAAATCACCAGGGACTTGAACCACAGTTGACCATGTGGAAGTCCAGTGACGTAACTACTGCGTCATCTACTGGTCCCTGGGAGCATTCTTGCTCTTCCAAAATCTGAAGGAGAATGAGAAAGCTACATTCAGGCGTGAGATACTGGAAGAACCTTTGCTCTCACCTTTCTTGTACCCAGAGGCTCTTGGTTTGTCCTTTAGTTTCCCTATCTCCTCTCCAGCCCTTGTCACCTCTCCATGCTGGGGCTGTTTTGGGCCCTTGATTTCCTAGATGACACCCTGGAAACAGAAAAGAGCCATAGCACAATCTATATAGCAACACTAGAGATAGCGCTGAGGCTCTTAAAAATACTTTGCTAGTGCTTCTGCTTGAAGCTTTCAGTCCTTGAAGTGCAGAATTACTGCAGGTGCGGCTGAAACAGTGCACGGATTGGCCTCTCAAATCAACAGCTTTTAAGCGCGTCCATTTGCAGAGTCGCTGAGAGCTGGCAGGTAGGTGTGCAGCCTGTAAATGAGCTCAGTGTCTACAGTTCCATTACTTAGACCCCGAGGCATGTTTTCATCGGGGACAGAAATCACCAACTTAGGCCCACACCTCGCCTGAGAAGTTTATAAGTCTACACAATTGGACTTTTTGACTACATGCTATTTTGCAAATTCAGAAATAATAAAATTCCCACCAATTTCCAGGCATAGAAAACCAATTTCTCCCTTGATGGGTCCAATTACATGGTTGATATAAAATTTTAAGACCTATCTTAGTGTTTTCTGCGGCTAGTCACTCTCTGTGGGCTTGTGAATAAATAGCACATATAAGATGTTTGAGAATTTATAGGTCTGGACTATTTGCATGAAAGAAATTAGGCAAATTCTTATAATGCCAAACCATTAAGCAGCATTTTCTATTTTGCAATACCTTCCTTCCCCTCTCTCTTTCTCTTTCCCTCTCTCTCAGCTACTGTCCTTCTGAACCATGTGTCTTTTGTTTCTTTCCTTCCTCTCTCAACAAGTATTTAAGGCCCTACTATGCACTATGACGTGTTGGGAATGCAATAATGGGCAGAAACAAGGGCAGCTCATGCTCCATAGGAACTGTGGTCAAATAGAACTGCAGATATTAGTTAAATAATCCCCACCATGAACGTAAGTTACAGATTCTGCTTAGTGAAATGAAGAGAACTTGCTTATTGCTGAGAGGCTGGTGTCTTTCCTTGCTGTCCAACTTTTCCTTTATGGGAGCAGTGGTTTTGCTGTGTGTGTGTGTTGCTAAAATGAAAGATGCCTCACAGCACTTGTTGTAGACACTGTCTTTGGGAAGGTCATTTTCCCAATACCCAGAGTCCAGCATGCTAAGAGAAATGCTCCAGCAATGGGCGAGAATAGAGATGATAATGCTGAGAAAATCTCAAGGAGGAGCTCAGCTGAACTGATTATGAGGCATTATTTTGTCCGTATTTGCTGGATAACCTAAAGTGTTGTCGAAAATGATGGCAGAATGTGGCTGCATCTTAAAAGATGTAGAACACGGCAAATCCAGGTCAGGCACTCTGGATAATTAAAGCATCTCTGACAACTGCCTTTGGTTTCTATCCTTCCTTCTGTTATATTTTCAAGAAGGTACTGAACAGAACATTTTTTTTTTTGGAGAGATTTTCGCTCTAGGGTGTGTGCGCTCGCCAGACAGAGAGAGACATAGAGACAGAAAGCGAGAAATCACCCCCCAGGGTGGGTGGTCATGCCGCAATCCCTTCTCCTCCATTCTCCTCTCAGGATCTTGGGCACGCACGCACACGCGCCCGTTGTGAGTTTTAAGCCACCGGGTCCGGGACGCGAACTGCAGTCAACCACATGGGAATCCAGTGACATAGCCATTACGCTAACTACTGGTTCCCACATTTTATTTTTTAAATGCACAGCACTATGCAGCTTTAGGAGATTTTTTTCCAAGTGTGTTTCTGCAGTAAGGCCTTTGCTATATCCCTGGATCCTTTCTGAATATGACATCCTGTCATTTCCAATACTGTACAGGACAGCTTTGCTTTGCAGCCTTTTTTTTTTTTTTTTTTTTTTAATAATGATGGCAACCATCAGAATGATATAAACTACCCACTAATCAGTTTAGTAACCAAGGACATCTGCTTTACATAACATAGAGCCAAATTAAGAAGGCTTTTATGATGTTTAGAAATTGTCAAAGTCAAAACCCTTAGTAGTAAAATCAATTGACCCTGTGCTGGTTTCCAGCCAGCTATACCCTTCAAACTGTAGAAAAAGCCACCTCTTTGTGTTAAGATATCTTTAGAAAGTAGTCCCTTCATAGATAGTATTCAAAAAAAGAAGTTCTAACTTGATAAATATAAGTAGGATTTGAGCCTTCCTTTCCCCTACCCTTAGATTTGCTCCTTTAACACTAAAAGAAATGAGCCTCTGAAAAAAAAGTAAAGAAAAAAAGAAAGAAAAGAAAGTCTCACCCAGCTCTTAAACCTTTATTTATGTATCTCAGGTATTTATTATGACCAAACTCAGTGACTAACGAAGTAATTTTTGTCCTCAGGAAACTTACTGTCTTTGGGGGAAAAAATTAGAAATTATTTTATTTGGAAATTACCAACATGGAAGTCAATAGCTATTCTGTAGGAGTGTGTACCTACTGTAGAGTGGGAATAGAAGGAAGCTCCCTAGAGGAGGAGGGAAAGCATATCTTCTAGTCTGTTCTGGTGCTAGTAATAGAAAATACCTGAATCTGGATAATTTAGAAGGATAGACATTTATTTACCTCCTGCTTTCAAGGTCTGAAGTTGGGGAGTCACATCTTTCAAGAGTTTTCTTGCTAATGGGTAACATAGTGGAGGGTGGGAACCTGACCAGAGCATGTCTTTGTCTCCTTCCTCCTCTTATAAACCTACCAGGACTCAGTCATGGGGACCCCACCCTGATGCCTGATTACTTCTCAAAGATGGGGATTTTTCAACACCATAATCAGATTAAGTCTCCTCACAGTACCCTCACAATATAACCAAATTCTGACATGAAATGTAGGGGAACTCACTCCAACTATAGCAGCATCTGTCCTAAGATTTAGTAATATAGTTGTGATATTGAGGACAAACATTTCTAATTTTGATTATCAGTCTCTCTAAAGTGGCAAGAAAAAAGAAGAAAAAGAAAGGCCAATGAATTTGACATCCAGAGTTGCCCAATTTTCCCTAGTCCCTCAGTTTCTCCTAGCTTTCCAGTTGCAGATTCATGGAGTTTAAGTAACAGATGCAAAGGGAGGAAATATTTTACACAACCAGGAAATTTTCTGATCTCTAAAGCCTCCTCATTTACAAGGACGTTCTAAAAGGCCGCAATCAGGTACCTGAAATAGGTAGCTTCTAAGGCCAGAAACCACACTACAAGTTGCACCAGCTATAAATCGTGCTTTCTGTCTTCAAGTATTTTCTGCTTATCCCTTTATGGTTATCATTTTGGACTGTGTTTGCTACTCCTCTCTTTTAGCCACTATAAAATTTATTCTACACCATAAACAGAAAAGCAGTTAAGAGTAAGAGGTCCAAGAATCTCTGCCAGGATTTTGCTGACATATATGATACTGCTTAGAGGGCCACATTCTGAGCAGGATTTTTTTTTTTTTTGAGACATTTTTGCTATAGGGTACGTGTGCTCACCAGAGAAACACACAGAAAGTGAGAATCACCCTCAGAGGGGATGTCTACACTGGTCTCTTCTCCTCCTCCATTCTACTCTTGGGATTTGGGGCATGCATGCACACACACCTAGTGCGAGTTTCAAGCTGCTGAGTTCAGGACTCAAACCATGGTCAATGACCTGTGAGTTCAATGCCTTCACCATTATGCCACCTGCTGGCCCTCCTGAGCAAGATTTTGATAGGTGGTGAAGGATAAGCATTTGGTGATACTGGTCAGTGATGTTAGTAAGATCTTTGGGGCTGAACACCATGTTGGAGAAATTGATTTCTTTTCTAGTTTGTTTATTTCTAAATGTGAGAGGGAATGAGATGGACAGAGATACAGCATCCCGATCATATTTCAGTGCCATAATCCACACCCAGCCGAATCCAGCCAGAGTGAATGATGGAAATATGTGTACCCAGTGTACTCAGGAAGGTTTTCATATGCGAACCCAAGACCTTCCCATGTGAGTCTCCCTCACAGGTGTTGCATTTTCCTGCTGTGCTATGGTCCAGAGCCATTCCTTAACAGTGTGAGATACTTTTCACAGGAAAGACCCTCCCACTCCTGTCATACTGCACAGTGGCCAGCCTTTTCCAATGATGAGCACCTTGTTGATTGCAGTCTGGTAAAGTACTTTATGACTGTGCTGAAAGACAAGGGGAAAGTTACAAAGTTAATATGTACAGCAACATGAAAACATGGATCTTCACCACTTTTTTGGTTTGTGTCTTTCTATAGAGAAAAATTAAAGATTTATGTGTATACACATACATACACTTAATATGGTTGTGCTTACTATTCTTGATATCTTCCCTGGGAAATGAGATTGGTTCCAACTGTTTTTGTGCCTGTGTGAGAAAAGAACAATATCACTTTGCTTCTCCATTCCTAATAAAGATGAAAATGGGGTGGGATAAAGGTCGCTCTATAGAAAATAAATTGCAATATGAATATGTATGTAATTCACTTCATGTTTTTCATATCTAAAATAGAAACTGAATTAGCTTTTTAAGATGTAACATTAAATGGTAATGTTTAAAATTTTTCAAAAATTCATGATCATCTGTGTCAGGTGAAATTTTATATAAAATCATTATTATTTATTCATTTCTTTTACATATATCTGTTACATAAAATAGATATATGCCTGTTCGCCAGGCACTGTGATAAGTTCTAGGTACTCAGTGGTAAATGTGGTTCATGGCCCTGATCTTATAAAACTTACAGTTATCATGTGTGAAATGTCAAGATGCTCAAAAGACTGAAAATCTCTTTTATGTACTTATAAATTCTTCTGTTAATTACTTCCCATAGCTGTGGATGACATAATATTTTACTTGTATTCCTATATGTTCATTAAAAACAAACAAAATAAAACATGAGGTTGTTTCTTGTAGACAGGATGGAGGAGAAAATTGCTGACTGTAATTCTCTCTTGAAACAACAGGTAGATCACGGATCAGCATAAGGGAGAATTTTCCCCTTTCTTGCATGACATTGTTTTACTAGTTATTTCAATCTACACGACTTCCTTTCTAATGGGAGCCACTTAGCTGCACCATTAAGTGTGATGGTTTCAGGTTCAACAGGATCTCTTTTGAAATTGACCTGACCAGTGGTAGACATGGCCAAGACCTTACACAAATGTAGTGTGAGAACCTTTGGGCCCCAGCTGAGTGCAGACCATTAAACAGCAGGTGCTGTACAAACCAAATTCCTGAGCAGTTGTACATCGAGGGCTCAGAAAGTGAAAGAAAATAGTCACACCTCTTGTTGACTATAAAATTAATTTATACTTGGACATAAATCTGAACTTTTGTGAGCCAGGAAGTAAGATTATTCAGTGGCCTTTGTTGTTTGTAAAATGTGGCCATAGGGAAAAGCTCCCGAGTATGACATACTGACAAAGAGAGGTAAGTGTAGGATAGATAATTTAGTTAAAAAAAAAAAAAAAATCATAAAGAGAGGTAAGTTTAGGATAGATAAAAAAAAAAAAAGTTTCACACAGGCAATCAAATGGCTCATAGAGGATCACTCAACCTTTCTAACTAAACTTTGAAAGTATTCTTCTCTTGAGAGATTAAGACCCTCCATTCACTCCCTTTTCTAATAAACTGATGATCTATTATGTAACAATGTGCTTTTTTTTTTCATTTTAAGTTACTCCAAAATGACACAGTGATCTAGAGTGGTTGATACAGTGAAGACAGTGATGGCCGCATCTTGTCACACTGCTTGTCACTTCTCAGTTTTGCTCCCCACCTCCTTACTTTATCATTACAGCCTTAGTTTCCTGCTGCCCCTATTAAAATGTCTACTTGTCGCCTAAAACTCATTTATACCGTGGGCTTTTGATGTCTTCTTTGGCAACTTAATTTATATGTCTACAGTTTTCAAACAGAGTCATACTCTGCACTTACTCTAAATTTCCTGTTTTAAAACTTACTGTTTTGGGGTGTCAGTGGCTTCTACCAGTGCAAACCATTCATCTCATTCCTCTGTCAGCACACACGATTTTTGACACATTTCCTCATATTTTCTTTCCATCACTCAGAATAAGATCTTTCTGTCCATTGACATAAAATACTAAATCCTGTAACTGTGGTGTCTTGAGCTACTTTACATATCCTTTGAGTCACCAAAAAGTACTGTCTAGAAAACAGTGGACAAGTAAGGACAGTTCATTTATGATGACTACTGTCTCTGAAGTCATACCTGTACCTCTCCTGAGTTTTCCATTCTCTGCTGTATGTTTTTAAATTTTTCCATAATTTTTCATAGCCTTTTCTATAAAAACTGAGGAATCCTAAATATGTTCAGAACTGTCACTTCTGTATCGGTTAATCATTTCTTACTTTTTCTATCACACCTCTACTCTTAATGTAGTAAGATGTCAACAATGGACTAGTATATATAGAAATGTAAATATAATCTTTGCAAAGTGGATTATAATATTAGATTAGGAATAAGAGGACTTTGAGATAGTTCCAGGAATTTCCAGCATAGCTTTCTACAGCCAAGTGTGCAGACACCTGTGTGTATTTTTTTGCAGGTACATCAGAACACAAGGATCATCTTTTCAACAATTTTCCAAAAAGGCTAACATTGATGTATATAAAAATTGCCTGTTCCTTAGTTAACTCTAGTTGTACCTAATTAATATTATCCACAAAGCTGTGTCCAAATTAATGCCATTGTTATTCAAAATGTAATATATTAGCAAGAGAATAAAATAAAACCAGTCTTACCTATGAACGCAGAGTAAGTCATTGAGGTTTGGTAAATTTTGTAAGGTACATGTCATTGGTAGTTAGCATGTTATGTTTCCTACTGTCTTATAATGATCTGAATGTTTGCCTTAATGATTTATTACATACCCCAGAAACATGCTTGCTTTCATGGTTGTACATACTTTGAACATTCATCAGCAGATACTTTTTTGTGCCAGCATTGTTACAGCTCAGCCATTAGAGGTACAGAATTGTCCTGTAAGATCATTGAGAAGATAGGGCTGGTATCCGTCATATTTGCACAGAATGCCCCTCATTTTCTTACTCTCAGGACTGTAGTACTTTGTTTTTCTAAGGCATTCAACACATTCTACCTTGTATTAAAAGTATTGAGAACTGGGACAAGTAGTTGGCATAATGGCTGTGTCGCTGGACTCCCATGTAGTCGACTCACGGTTCGAGTCCCGGACCTGGTGGCTTAAACTCATGCCAGGTGCGCGTGCATACTCAAAACCCCAAGAGGAGAATGAACGAGAAGAGATTGCAGCGTGGCTATCCCCCCTGGGGGGTGATTTCTTGCTTTCTCTCTCTCTGTCTCTTTCTGGCGACCACATGCACCCTATCGCAAAAACCTCTCCAAAAATAAAAAAAAATATTGAGAACTAAAGTGTGGATATGTGTGTAATATGTATTTGTATTAATGGCCCTGAATTCTGAAGTATTCATGTTTTTTCATATTTCTAACTAGATCACATGTTTTCAAAAACAATCTATTTTATCCCCCATAGCACCACTAGTGTGATCTCTTAACACAAAAATATAGCCTAAACTTATAATTGTTAGATGAATAAGTGTTACCAAAACCTAGTCTGTTACTCATCTACTAAACGTCAGTTTCTTCATCTGTCTTAACTTTCCCT
>NW_006159757.1:2590613-2594890 GCF_000334495.1 Tupaia belangeri chinensis | reverse complement strand
CCCTACCAGTCGATACATAGTTAGATGTCAGAATTTTTCATTGTTCATTTATACACAACTAGGGTGATCCACCCAATGTTAGAAATATGAGACACCCCTGGAAGTGGATTTTAGTGCATTTTTTTACTAACAAAAAGGTGTACCCATTGAAACATCCAAGGTGAACCTGGCCATTGTTATGTATAAGTTGTATTAACAACAACAACAAGATGTAACAGAAACTAAAATAACCTGCATCAAATTGTACTTCCACTGAAAACACTTCACAGTAATAAAACTGAAAGTTTGAATTTTGATGTCTGGAAAAAGTTGGGCGGGAGAGTAATTGACTTGGGGATGGTATTGATAGGATCCCTTGGAAGCCTAACAAGAAGGCAGTTTAAGGATTGCTATGCCCTTAAATATGTCATAAAGGAAGCTAGCTCTCATAGGCTTTGTTTCATGGAGACTCTGTACCGAAATGTACGAGGACTCCTGGGACTCGTTACGGTCATCGTATACTTAGTCACTAGAGAAAAGGTGCTGTGACAATTTTGTAGGATGTTTGCTGCCAATATTAAGCTCTGGGATTCTTCATCCTAGCAGAGAAAAGGTCCAGATTATCTTCTGGAATTATTTTAGAATTTACGAAACCTATTCTGAAAACTGACTTTGACCCCACTCTTCATAACCAGTTTGAAAGGTCCAAAGATATTAAATGGCCAATTTTGTGGACTAAAAATCATTTACTCTTTGTCAACCATAGGCATCCTTCTCTAGCAGCATCTATGTAGTACATTAATGTGGAATGTTAATGAATATTAAAGAATATTGTGATCTGACCATCGAGGAGTGTTTTGTGTGTCTGGTGTGCATGTGTGCCCTACGGCATTAAAAAAAAAGTCACTGGGACCAGCAGATGGTGTAGCAGTTACATCATTGGACTCTTACATGGCCAACCGCAGTTTGGCCCAGACCTGATGGCTTAAAACTCAGGCTGAGCACACGTGTGTGCATGCCCAAGATCCATGGAGGAGACTAGAGTAGAAAGGATTGCAGTGTGGCCATCCCCTCTAAGGGGTGATTTCTCACTTTCTCTCCCAGTGTCTCTCTCTCTCTCCCTCCAGTGAGCACATGCACCCTGAGGCAAAAAAAAAAAGAAAAAACTTCTTAAAAAAATTCATCACAAGTCTTTCACTTTTTTTTTTCTTTCTTTCTTTCTTTCTTTTCTTTTGCTATAGGGCGTTTGCTTCCCAGAAAGACAGAGAGACAGAAAGTGAGAAATCACCCCCCAGAGGGGATGGCCACACTGCAATCCCTTCTCCTCCATTCTCCTCTCGGGATCTTGAGCACGCACGCACACGCACCCAGCCTGAGTTTAAGCCACCGGGTCCGGGACTCCAACCGCAGTCGACTACATGGGAGTCCAGCGACATAGCCATTACGCTAACTGCTGGTCCCAGTCTTTGACTTTTGATAATAGAATTGTATCAATGACTGTAAGACTTAAACTCAGTATCCATTCAAAATCTGCTGTGAATTTTCTCTGTGAATTAGCAGAAACCCAGTTCCTTCACTAAGATCGATTGTTTAATTCAGGAGTGCTATCTTTTAAATCTAACAAGCTGCAAAACTAGATCCTTGAATCAACCTTTTCATCATTTTTACCATAAAATTCTCTCTTTCTCAAAAATATAAAATAAAATTGGGCCCAGCAGGTAACATGGTAGTTAAAGCATTGGATTCTCACATGGCCAACCACAGTTCTAGTACCAGACCTGGCAGTTTGCTTTCCGTCTACCTGTGCCTGCCTATGTCTGTCTGTCTCTGTCTCTCTCTGGTGAGTGTACATGTCCTATAGCAAATTAAAATAATAAATAAAAGATAAAATCATCAAAAAAAATCACCAAATCTAGCTTATTAGTGAGCTACAACTAGTTACAGAATAGATCCTACAGGGCCAGCAGGTGGCATGGTGGTTAAGGCACCTTAAGAATTGTAGCATTGCCAACCCCCTGGTTGGGAGAAGGGGTGATTTCTCACATTCCTTCTCTCTGTCTCTTTCTCTCTGGTGAGCGCACATGCGCTATAGCAAAAACCTTTTAAAAAACAAAACAAACAAACAAAAAAAACCCAAAATGATCCTGCATATAAGAGTTTATTCTTCCCAGACAAAAAGCACACCTCAGTGATCTGGTCACAATACATTTTCTTTCATTTCAGGATCCTAGACTTGTATGCCCCTACCTCTCCCTGCTCCCATGTCACACATATACACCTGGCATGTTGCCCCAGACCAGGATTCAAACTGAAGCCAGCATGTGGAATCCAACTTTCGTTGCACAGTGCTTAACCACTGCACTATGGCCAGGTCTGATTATAAGTGTTCTAGTAGGAGGTATATATGTCTTTATGCACATGTGTGTCCAATTTAGTTATCCTCATGTTTTCTGGTTATATCATCCAGGTCCTTTGCTTCACTGTCTCCTCCTGTTTTGTTTTTATGAACTTTTATGCCAGTTAAACATATCTACTATTGTGTAGTCAAGAACAAGGAAGAGAATGGAGCAAGCAGGTGGCACGGTGATTAAGGAGCTCGACTCCCACATTGCCGACCATGGTTCAAGTCCCAGACCTGGAGGCATGAAAATCATATCAGGTGCATGTGCATAAATGACTCAAATCCCAGAAGAATGGAGAAGGGATTGTAGCATGGCCATCCTCCCTGCTGGTGGTCTCGATCTCTCTCCTCCCTCCCTCCATCACTGTCACTGTGTTGCTGAGCACACATGCCTTATGGCAAAAACCTTAAAAAATAAATAAAAGCAAGGAAGAGAAAACAAATTGTTAGTGTCATGTTTTGTGAAAGAACTATTATTTAAAATAAGGTTTTTAGGTAGATTTTAATTATCATCTTGTTTCTCCATTTGTACCAGTTTTTACAAGTAGTTTATGCTTTTAGGAGGGAAAAAGCCCAATATATGAGTAGAATATCAAGAGAAGGAAATACGGACATACTTTTCTCACAGTAAAGGCTAAATCAGCTCAAGAACACAGTCAAGGGATGAAAAAAAAATTACCTTCATAATTCAGCAAATGTGGGCAATAAAAATAAAGTTCTAGAAATCAGCATGATCCTGAATAATAATGGGACTTTGTGTTAAACAGTGACGGGGTCAATGAAATTGTCTTGTGTTATAAATTTTGAACTGAAGAAAGTTATAGCCCATTCCAGACTGAATATCCACAGTGCAGTATGACACCAGTAAAATCACTCCACTGGCAAAAGACTTAAAAGAAAACCAATGCTAAATGTCTTCCTAGGAGAAAAAAGTGGCATTGTTATTTAATTGCACATCCAAAGGGTGTGATAGGAAGCAGAAGAACCACCAAATGGACTGTCAAGTCTTTATCAATATTCAAAATATTGGTCATTTGTGCAATAAAAATTGCTTTGTTCAGGCACGAGAAGAGTTTCTCTGCTTCAAAATAGGATAAATAAGGATTAGGAATAATCTAAGAAGCAGTATTGGTGGTTATACATATAAGAAGCTACAGTAATAATATTGGATTGTCAGAAAAGTCATGACGCATTTTGCATAGAAAAACATAGAAAAATACGTCATGACTTTTCCAACAACCCAATAATATGAAAGGGGATGACAAATGTCAGGTCAGTTGTGAGACATGAAAATACTATTAATTAGCAGTGCAGAGTGGTACACATCTATACGCCCAGCTATTTGGGAGGCTAACGCAGGAAGATCATGAGTCCAGGCAATTTAGTGAAAAAATATTGATAATAAAAGCAATTGGCTAAATGGCTCGGACATGTTTGTTGAAAATATGAAATGTAGAGTTTAAAGAAGACAGCTGGGACACATGTACATTCTCCTCTGGACTATCAGCAATCTTTCCATCATAAAGTGAGAAAGCAGGGGGACCAGTGGATAGTGTAATGGTTACATTGCTGAACTCCCACATAGTTGACCATGGTTTGAGTCCCAGACCCGGTGGATTAAACTCATGCCGGGCGTGTCTGTGTACATGCCCCAAATCCCGAGAGGAGAATGGAAGAGAAGGGATTGTGGCATGGCCACCCTCCCAGGGGGTGATTTTTGGCTTTCTGTCTGTCTCTCCCTCTGTCTCCCATGAGAGCATGTTCCCTATAGCAAAAATCTCTCAAAAAAAATAAAAAATGAGAAAGCAGGAAACATGAAAGTGTAGGAAAGAAAGCAAGACATCTAACTTCTCGGGAAGAGATTCTTGAGTGCAGGATAAAGAAGAGGAGGGAAAGA
>NW_006159757.1:2552461-2589989 GCF_000334495.1 Tupaia belangeri chinensis | reverse complement strand
GCAGGATTTTGAAGCCCTTAATTGTGGTACTACAATGAAAAAATTTAACAGTAGTGATATTTTGAAGGAGTCTGGTACATGTTGAGGATACAGAATATGTTACTAATGTCTGAAGAAAATACAGACATATTCCCCCTGAAGGAAGGGAAATGATGTGTATTAAGCCTAATCTGACATAGTTATATCATATAATTTAATCCTCTTTATAATCTAGTATTATTAACTCAGAAGAAATCTGAACAAAAGGCAGATAATCTGCTGGAGACCGTTCCTACACTGCACACCTATCACGTTTGTTCAACTTTTGGGTCTTTACTCAATCCTCCTCTCTGAAAGTCCAGTAAAAGATACAGCTTCCTCAAAGAAGAATAGGGTAATTCCTTAAAACTTAGCTTGCAAAAAGATTTTTGACATCTTTAAAGAATGCCCCTTCCTCAACTTAGGGGGTGTTAAAGCCAAGGCTGAAGAACTCAATTCTTCTGCAACACATTTTGTTATATTTTCACCATTGCCTTTGCTCTTCACAAATGCATTTTCTTTGTGTTTTGGTTAGAATTTTGTGTACTTTCCATAGACTTTAAGCGACTAACATAAATATATTTCTGTATGCTTTACTAAAAATAGCTTTACATTATTTTTTAAAAAGATGAATTCAGACCAGCAAGTGGCATAGAGGTTGTGTTGGTTCCCACATGGCTGACTGCACAGTTTGAGTCCCTGACTCAGCAGCCTGAAAATCACTCTGGTCACATGTGCATGTGTGTCCAAAATCTCTAGACAAGACTGCAGCAAAGGAACTGTGGCATGGCCATCCCCTGGGGAATGATTTCTCTCTCTCTCTGTCTGGTGCACTCACCTTACAGCAAATACTTTAAAAAAAATGCTGTCCCCTCTGTCATGTCTGAATTAACCTCACACCACAAACAAGTTGCAGCAAAGCTAAGCAGTTGGAGAGAGTGATCCACAGCACACAGCAGCAGCATTCCACCTAAGTCAAGAGAAGCTCCCCAGCAACAAGAGCAAGTGCCTTCCTGCTCTTGCATCTAAAATTTCTGCTTAGAAAGCTGCCTTTGGGTCCTGTAATTCTGATGCTTCATAATGAAGCAGGTATGGTGGATTTGTGCTTGGGTGCTCTGAAAGCCTGAGCGATGAGAGAGTGGATGGTCAAATATTGCCTCAGAAAACGCTTCTCCTTCAGAATTTTAGACATCCCAGGAAGGCTTTTGATGTAACTAGATCTTGCCTCTTCAAGGCTTCGGAGTTTTTGGTTGGTTAGAAATCACTGCAGTCTTCTTTTAAGGAATCCTGTGTTTTGCCTTCCAGCACTTACGTTCTTATAGGTACCGTGGGTGAATGTGTCTTCTGTGCTCGAGCTGTTCCATGGAGGCAGGGGCCACGTTCCTTTGTCTTAGCACCGTCTAGGAACTTGCAGAGTACCTTCAATGTCACCTGCAGTAAGTGCCTGCCAAGTGACTGAATGGACAGATACTGTGAAGACTGGTGCTTTTGCTGGCAGTGGGGACTAAAGGCAAAGCAAGGGGAGAAAATCAGGACTGTGTGAACAACCTGTGCTTCTTCAACCTTCACCCTTATGCTGTCCCTCCTAGTTGAAGGAGGTGGGAGACCTGACAAACCTGAGAGGTCCATATGTCTGCAATTTGAATTAAAACACTTCCCTTTTAAATAATTGAAATAGATGTGGCCACTGATGTGAGTTAATGTCACCCAAATCACAGTGCTGTTTGAAATCTTAGGATTTTCTTTGGTCTTCTAATGCCAGTTGCTGCAGCTTCAGAGTCCTGAAAAGTTAGTCTTGCAGATAGGGCTTTATACTGACTGATGATTTGAGTAGTTAAGAGACGACATGAAGGGGAAAACAAATCTTTGGTCTTGACGTCCTGTGCTTTTCCTCCTGAGAAATCACCAATACTGACTCTTCCTGGCATAATGGGCTGTGACATTATTTTATACTCTCTGTTATCTTAAGATACTGCCTGAGGTTTCTACTATGGTACCATTGATGTCTCAGCACTTGTTTTAAAATAATTTATATGCAACCTCTGTATTAACCTGTACAGCTCTTTTTAGCTTTTTCTCCCTTCTCTGTCATGTCTTTTTTCATCCATGACGTGAAATGGGGTAGGTCAGAGGCCCAGAACAGGTGCCCAGCTTGTGTGTTATATTTCTTTTGGTTCATTGAAGAAACACTGAATTCTCATATTTGAAAAATGTATTTCTTTTGACTTGATTCCACTGTAGTTGAAGCCTTAACAAATAGATTTTCTAGAAATTCAAATAATTGTACTAGTACTCATAAAGTATGCCACGAGGAAGACGCTTGTCTTTCTAAGAAATATTCTAAATAGTCACACTCATTTCTGACTCTTACTCAAGAGAGAATAACAGCTTTAGGTCACAGAGTGAGGGGTATTCTCAGCTGCCGTGCACTTGTTTTCTTGTTGATCTTCCCAACATAAAATTCATCATTTCCTGGATTTTGATCAGATAGCATAGGTTCTTTACACCGAAGAATTTTCCACAAGTCCCAGTAGTAGATGGATACAGTGAGCACTTGCGGAAGGATGCTGTGAGGTTTATTAAGTTTCAGCGTCGCTCAGGGTGGGGCAGGTGTAGGTTGCAGGATCTCACTCTAGAACTACAGAATCGGACTCTCTGAGAGTCGAGCCTGGGATTTTGTACTTTTACCAAACTGCCAGGTGACTTTTGGGTATTTGAAGACAGTTACATCCATTCACACAAGTGTTCATGTTGTGCTAGCTCTGTGTTGTACCGGGCACTTTGCTGGATGCTGGAAATAGAGACAGACTAAAGCTCACGTGGACGCTGAACCTGCTGTTACCCTTCTTTAGAAATGTAACTTGACCTCCAGTTGTAAGGTTCAGAAGGATGCCTGAACACCTGAATCCCACACTTTTAATCAATTAGCCAGTTAACACATATTTGTTCAGTTCTGTGGAGAAAAGCACTGTGTGAAGAATGTAACATGGTTCTGGGCTCTGGGAATCTTGTATTATGGTTGAAATGGCACGTGAGAAGTGAACGGGTAGGAGAGCAGTCGAGATACTCAGTGCAACTGCACGGAAGAAAGCATGCCGACTCTGTCAGTGCTGTGGATGTTGCTCGTTCTTTTCTGTACTTCGCCTTCCATCTAGATTTTTCTCCATCCTGATTTCATCTTACATCTGGTACTCTTGTTACTTTAAAATTTATGATATTAAATATCACTCTTAAAATGTTTCAGTTTGCTCTTATAAGATATTCGATTTTTTTTTTTTTTTTTTGCGAAGTTTTTGCTCTAGGGCATGTGCACTCACCAGAGAGACAGACAGAAAGTGAGAAATCACCCCCCCAGGGGGGATGGCCACACCACAATCCCTTCTCCTCCATTCTCCTCTTGGAATCGTGGGCACACATGTACACACACCCGGCGTGAGTTTAAGCCTCGGAATCCGGGACCCGAACTGCGGTCGACTAGCGACATAACCATTACGCTAACTGCTGGTCCCAAGATATTTGTTTTTTTTTTTTTTTTTTTGAGAGGTTTTTGCTATAGGGCGCGTGCGCTCGCCAGAAAGATAGAGACAGAGAGATAGAAAGCGAGAAATCACCCCCTGGGGGGATGGCCACGCCACAATCCCTTCTCCTCCATTCTCCTCTTGGGATCTTGGGCACACACGCACATGCGCCTGGCGTGAGTTTAAGTCGCCGGGCCCGGGACTTGAACTGTGGTCGACTATGTGGGAGTCCAGCAACATGGCAATTATGCTAACTGCTGGTCCCAGATATTTGAATTTTTTTAAGAGAGTTTTCTTTTTTTTCTTTTTCTTTTTGCTTTTGGGGTGTGCACTTGCCAGAGAGACAAAGAGAGAGAAAGACAGAAAATATGAAATCAACACCCAGAAGAGATGGCTGTGTCACAGTCCCTTCTTCTCCATTCTTTTCTTGGGATTTTGGGTACACCTGTAAATGTGCCCAGCATGAGTTTTAAGCCACCAGATGGACTTAAACTACTGTCAACTACGTGGGAGTCCATTGACATAACCATTATGCCATCTGCTGGTCCAGGTGAAATTTTTGAAACTGAAATCCCCTCTGTTTTCAGAAAGCATTTTGTTCTGCTTACTTGATATTTTTCAAACCGTAAAGCAAAGGACAGCTACCTAATTATATTAAGGTATAATTAAATAAAAGATAGTTTTTCCTTTTTTAAATAATTATTCAACTTATTTATTTTAATTTGATGAGAGAGGGACAGAAAGAGAGAGAGAGGGGGAGGTAAAATGAGAAAGCAAGCCATCAGGTCCAGGACTTAAACTGCAATCAGCCATGTGGGAGTCCAGCGCTCTCAACCACCATGCCACCTGCTGGACCCCATTTTTTTCTTTCTTAAAATACTACCTAATTTGAATACATAGACCTTAGTGTAAAGATATATATGTGGCATATATGTGTGAAATGCATATATATCTATATACCTGAGCTTTGTGTGTGTATAAGTGTGGCATATATGACATCATATATGATGTCACATACATATACACATAAAAAATACAGAGAGAAAGAAGACATGCCTGGAAACTGCAATGTGCTATAAAGACAGAAGAATTCAACTAAAAGCTACAATGTAAGCTTTTTTGATCATTTCAGATATTAGAGATTTCTGTAGGTTTCCTTTCCATATGAGACTGGAATATCCTCTTGGAAATATTGAAGAAGTCAAGAGATTACAGTGAGTTAGAAATGTTCTGTTTAATTTTTTTTTTAATTTAAGAATGTTAATTAATTAATTTATTTATTTTAACTTGACCAGAGAAGGACAGAATGTGAGAGAGAAAGAGAAAAAGCAAGCTATCAGGTCCTGGACTCGAACAGCAGTCAGCCATGTGAAAGTCCAGTGCCTTTAACCATCACAGTACCTGCTGAGCCTCTCTGTTTAATATTCTTTACTAGATCATCTGTAATTGTTCCTCTGTGATTTCAGTACTCTAAGGCATATTCTTTGAGAGGGGGTATGTATAAATCCCATGAGGCAGAAGCCATATTACAGTGTTGAAATTAAAAGTTTCAGTTTTATTATTTTTAAAGAATTGTTTTATTTAACTTTATTTATTTATTTATTTAAATTTGACCAGAGAGGGACAGAGTGAGGAAGAGAGAGAAAGCAAGCCACCAGGTCCAGGACTTGAACCATAATCAGCCATGTGGGAGTCCAGCGCCCTTAACCACCATGCCACCTGCTGGCCCCAAACGTTTCAGTTTTTCAGTGAGACAGTTCTGTGTTCATACCAGGGCACTCTCACTGTATTGTGCACCTATGGCACTTCTATTTCTTAGACACAGTATTCTCATCTATTAAATGGCTTGAATAATAGTACTTGCCTAAGAAAGATAGAGAAAATATTACATAAATTCATACACTAAGCACTTACTCAAAGGCCTAACACATAATAAGAACTCAATAAATACTGGCTTTTATTGTATCACCGTTATTTGTTTAGTTAGAAAAGTGCACTGTAGGGACCAGCAGTTGGCATAATGGCTATGTCGCTGGACTCCCATGTAGACGACCACGGTTCAAGTCCCAGACTTGGTGGCTTAAACTCACGTTGAGAGCATGTGAGTGTGCGCCCAAGATCCCAAGAAGGGAATGGAGGAGAAGGATTACAGCATGGCCATCCCCACCCCCACCCTCACCCCCCGCCAGGGAAGATTTCTCGCTTTCTGTCTCTCTGTCTCTCTCTGTCTTTCTGGCAACCGAACGCTCCCTATAGCAAAAACCTCTCCAAAAAAAAAAGAAAAGAAAAGTCCACTGTAGGTATGTATTCATTTGCCTTTTTCTAAAAAGTAAGATGGATTATATTGTACAAATTAATTTACTGCCTTTTTCAAAAATCATTTCTGTGTGATTCTTACAAGTGTTTAAACTCTTTAAAATGGGTTTATCCATGTTCTTTCAGTTATCCAAAATTTTGTCATTTGGAGCCAGGCTTCCGATGTGTTTCCTTGTAATATACACCAAAAGAAAACTATGAATTTACAGATGCATTATTTGGTAATTCATAGTACATGTACTAACCAAATTATGCGTAATTTAAGGTGGTAAAAATAATTAGAACACTTTGTCAATTATACCCCAAATAAGAATGAAGAGAAAAAAAAGGAGAATTAGATGAGAGATGAATCTCAATTTAAAAATACTTTAGGCCAAACTGTATTTCCTGGATGCAAAAAACAAATAGTTCTTTCTAGGACATTATAACAATAATGTGAACAAAATTACCCAAACATGAAACTATACTGAAACAGATTATGACAATTCTCATAAATGAGGCCTTGAAATATTGACAGTAATGATTATGGAATTTTCACTTCTCAGCAGTTGCTATTTCTGGGAGATGTTTACATATTAAATATTAGACTATTTTTGAAAAAAATAAAAGAACCAAGACACACAAAGGGAAATACCTTTGTCCTGAGACTAAAGCTAAAGTTCCATGGGCGACCAGTCACATAGGATACATGTTCCAGGCATTTCATCTGTAGCTCTCAACCATGCGGGCCCAGCATTCAGCTGAAACACAGGGAATTTCTGAATAGCATCACTGTCCAAGATAGCATTACTTTAATGTGCTTATCCCGTGTGTGTGTCTTTAGAGACTAATTTTTTTTTTTTGGAGAGGGTTTTGCTATAGGGCGTGTGCGCTCACCAGAAAGAGACAGAGAGAAAACGAGAACTCCCCCCCCCAGGGAGGATGGCCACCCCGCAATCCCTTCTCCTCCATTCTCCTCTTGGGATCTGAGGCATGCATGTACATGCACCTGGCATGAGTTTAAGCCACTAAGTCCAGGACTCTCAAACCATGGTCAACTACATGGGAGTCCAGCGACATAGCCATTACGCCAACTGCTAGTCCCTAGGGACTAATTTTATTCACTCTGTATTTGTATTCTGGGAACTTACAACATGAGGATACTGTGCTGGATGCTATCACGCTTACCAAAATGAACATAATGCTCAAGAATTTATCATCGAACAACAAAGATTAGCCTGAGGACATGCTGCCAAATTTCTATTTTAAAAAGATTTGGGCAGGTGTCATGAATTGCCTTTGTTTAACATATTTCAAGCCTTGTTTTCTTAAAGGAAATCAAGATACTAAAATGATTGGCATGCGTTAAATCACAGCCCCTCTCTCAAGTGTGTTAAACAGAGCTGTGTTCTCCCTCCCAAACACTTTATAATGCTGTAAGATGGAACCTGGGGTACTGTGACTGAACAAGGTCATAAATTATCCAGTCTAAGAGGGAAAGTCGGTACTTATCGTTTAACTGGAGACTGGAACATATTGAAGACATTAAGTGCAATGGTATGTGACTGAACTGATGGGAGTTAATATGTAATTACTATTTTTTAAAGTATGGTTATAGTGATTATATTCTATTTATTCTATTTTTCCTTTGGAAAGTACAGTGTAATATAATTATAATTAATAGCTGTAAAGATAGGCTCAATTACTTAAGTCATGAAAATGAATTACCATCATCATATTGAGAATTTTTCAACCACTGTATATAGAGAATATCTATAGAAATAGTAATGCTTCTAAGGATATTAGTTATAAAGAAACTGAATTGAATAAATAAGGAAGTAATGCTTGTTTTAAAGAGTAAAATAATCACCAGAATTTTGTTGCTTACTCTTTAAATCCTTTGATCTGTTTTATAAGTCATCATACTTTAATTGTAAATTTAAATTTTTAGTTATAAAATTACATTTCAAGAAAGTTTCTCTTTACAAAATATAGTTTCCAATAGTTTTTTGTTGTTGTTGTTGTTGTTGTTGTTATTGTTTTAAATAATGTGAAAAGAAATCCTGTTAAAATTCAGGGTTGTTTTTGGGCCAGCAGGTGACGAAGAGGGTTAAGAAGTTGGATCTCACATGACTGAATACGCAGTTTGAGTCCCAGACTCATCCCTTGAAAATAAGTCTGGGAGCTTGTGTGTGCTCAAAATCCCAAGAGAAGACTAGAGGAGAAGGGACTGTGGCATGGTCATCTTCCCAGGATGGGGAGTGATTTCTCACTTTCCTCCTCTCCCCTTCTCTGGTGCATGCATGGGCCCTATAGCAAAAACTAAAATTAAAAAAAAAAAAAATTCAGGGTTATTTTTGAACCTTTGATATACTTTTGAAGACGGTAGTCTGTGTGTGTGTGTGGGGGGAGTGTATTTTTAAATTTGCTAAAGGGTATGTGCACTCACCAGAGAGAGACAGTGAGAGTGGAGTGGGAAAACACCCTCCCTGGGGACTGGCTGAGCAGTGATCCCTTCTCCATTCTCCTCTCAGGATTCTGGGCATATACACACATGAATATTAATAGTATTATGTGCTAAAAGGGTCCATGTTAATGTTTCCTTATAAATATTTGTTGCTTTTGGGGATGAAACACTCTTGCAGATTATGTGATTTTTATGTAAAAGTGAAACCTATAGGGAAGATGTTATCACCCAAGCTTGTGAGTTGTTTCAATGCCAGTTATTTATATGGCTTTTCATTGCTAGTTTAGTAGCTTCTTTATGTAAAAATCTTTAAAATCTTTAACCTTTTTCACTGCCTCCTAAAGTTTTATACTTTTTTTTTTTTTTTTACCATAATGTGCATATACTCACCAGAGAGATAGAGTGAAGGTGAGAAATCACTCCTCCCCTCCTCACCCCCACCCAGGGGATGGCCACACTGCAATTCCTTCTCCTCCATTCTCCTCTTGGGATTTTAGGCATGCACACATACGTGCCTGGCATGATTTTCAAGCCAGTGAGTCCAGGACTCAAACCACAGTAGGCCATGTGGTAGTCCAGCACCTTAACCACTACGCCACCTGCTGGCCCATTACACACAACTATCCCACCCCCCACCATCACCTTTCTATTCCTGGCACCCTAAAGTAGGCCTCATTATTCAATTGGGGTTTATTCAGCAAACACTCTATTGGGTCATGTCTACCAGTCCCTCAACAAGCCCCCCAATTCTGTCTCTCTACTTGGCTCATTTATCTGCCCTCTACCTACTCTCACCACTCTAGATTTTAGTTTCTCATCTGCCTCATTTTGTAGGAAGTTAAAGTCAGAAACAGTTCCTCAGGATTTCATTTAAAGTGAAAATAGCTATTCCTAGTTTCTGAGAGAGAGCTCAACATTACCTTAAGCAATGAAGCAGTTTCCCAAATGATAATCAGTTAATCAAAAGTACTTAACAGCACTAACCTTAGCCTTAAAAAACATCTAGTTGGCTTGTTTTTACTCTTCTCCAGTCATAGGCACCTAAAAGAACAGGAAATCCACTTTCGTTTTCTTCTGATGCTGAAGATTAGGCATTTAACATGTTCTGCTGTGAGATGCTGTGGGCGGCGTCTCCTACTCCTCACCTTCTAACTTCATGTAGCACTCTCCCTGAGGGGTCATGTGTACTTGACAAGACTCATTACATTTGATGAGCATGTGTTTTTGTTTGTTTGATTTTTGTTTTTGTTTTTGTCATCAGGCACATGTGCTTGCTGGAGAAAGACAGATTGAGAAAGAGAGAAAAGTGAGAAATCCTTCCTCAGGGGATGGCCACACAATAATTCCTTCTCCTCTATTCTCTGAAGATTTTGGTCATGCATGCACATGTACCCAGAGTATTTTCCAAGTCACCGGGTCTGGGACTCAAACTGTGCCCGTAGTCACGTGAGATCCAGCTACCTTCACCTTCACTCCTCCTCGCTGGCCTGATGAGCATGTTTTTTTCAATCATGAAAAAATGTTCGGTATTTAGGAAAACATGTACAAAATACTGAGTCCTATTTGTGTCATCCCTTACAAATTAACTGTTTGAATTTAATATCCTCACATTTGTTAAACTATAATAATTTTCTGTGGAAAAAAATGTCCATCACTTATTTGCATTAAATATCAATATTCTGCTGTGTTTTCATTCATTTGTAGTCATTTACTCAGTACAAATCTTTGAGCATTCACCATGTGCCAGGTACCAGGCTAAGCTCTGGGAATGAGAATCTGAATTCTCACCCCTTTGGTGAGGAAGCCTTTGTCTTAGTCATATGTGGAACTATGTCTAAGTCTAAATAAAGAAAAAAAAAAAAAACTTTTTTTAATGAAGTTGCCAGAGGGTCCATGTACTAGCCAAAGAGAGAAAGAGAAAGGGAGAAGCACTCCCAATGGGACATGGTCATGCCACAGTCCCTTCTCTCATCCTTTTGGGATTTAGAGCATGTGCGCACACACACACCTGGCATGTTTTTCAAGGAAACAGGGCTGGAAATCTATCCACGGTGGACTACATGGGATCCTGTACTGAAGTTTCAGGATGCAGTAGAAGAGTTCCCTGGAAAGTGTTTCAGGTTGATAGTATTTGGTCAAATGCATAGAGGCCAGGGGTCAGTAGCATTCTGGAGGATGGTGGAAGGGGGAGTTTGACACACTCTGGGACCAGGGGTAAACCAGTGAGTCAAGCAAAGACTTTGCAGGGGATAGTCTGGTAAATGAAGCTTTAAAATTAGCCACAGGCAAGCTCCTGAAAAGCCTTCATCCTTCTCAAGAGTTTGAAGATTATCTAAAGGAGCTTTAAAAGATTTTTAAGGAGCTGGAACAACAGAGGCAGATTTACATTCCTGAAAGATTCCTCTGGGAGCCAAGTGAAAAATGAATTAGTGTGGTCTGGACAGACAACTCTGGTGTGGGAAGGAATACAAAAGCAACAGGCTCGCTTCCTCAGGCCCTTTACCATTGACTTTGAAGTACAGAATGATCAATCATTTGATATTTATTTAGTTCCTATTGCATGTGACGGGCCTGAATAGATGATGTTCAGAATTCAAAGAAATGTTAGACCTGGTTCCTGCCCTCAAGACATCTAGAGTCTAGTTGGAAAGAAAGATAAAAATGTAGACTATATAGCATTTTAATAGCTTACAGAGTACTTTCACACACAGTATCTCTTTTGATCATTGTGACAGCTGTGATCTATCACATTATTACAGCTGACATTTTTCTTTAAGGCTTTTGCCATAAAGCACGTGTGCTTATAGGAGTGAAAGAGATAGTAAGAAATCACCCACAGGGAGTATGGCCACACCACACCCCAAACCCTTCTCCATTTTCCTCCTGGGACTTTGAGCACGCTTGCACATGTACCAGCTTGAGTCTCAAGCCTCCAGGTCCAGGACTCGAACTGTAGTCTGCCATATGGGAGTCCCTTACCTTAACCACAATGTTACTTGCTGACCCCACAGCTGACTTTTTTAAATGAACAATTATAACCCAGTTTAAACCACATTCTGTAGTCCTGTTTATATGTAACCATCTTGCAACTATAGATAGGTCTTTGAATTCATAGGCATTTGATCTTGTCACTGCACCATCCTGTCCTACCCATTAGACAGTAATACCATAACTAGGTTACCACATTAAGATGAAAGTACAAAGGTTTTTTGTTTTTTGTTTTTTTTCAAAAAAAAGTTCCTGGAAAATAGACATTTTGAAAAAATTATGCATAGGGACCAGCAGTTAGTATATTGGCTATGTCGCTGGACTCCCACGTAGTCGACCTCGGTTCACGTCCCAGACCCGGTGGCTTAAACTCACACTGGGCGCGAGTACGTGCGTGCCCAAGATCCTGAGAGGAGAATGGAGGAGAAGGGATTGCAGCATGGCCATCTCCCCTGGGGGGGTGATTTCTCGCTTTCTATCTCTCTGTCTGTCTCTGTCTGGCGAGTGCATGCACCCTATAGCAAAAACCTCTTTAAAAACTTATGCATAGATTTAAAATTTTTATTCACCAAAAATTTGCTTTCATTCCATTTTTCAGCCAACTTTTTGAAATCCTCTTGTGTGTAAGATTGCCTAAAATCTGATTACTTGTCAGAAAGCTTAGACAGACAAGAGTTATGTGGTAAGTTTGGAGAATAATTGTTCTCTGTATCTTGAATAGTAATTTATTTCTTGATGGACTAGGAAGCTAATTCTAGGATGTAAACGGAATGAAGAAATATGCTGAGGCAGACAACAGGGTATAAGAGTTTGTGCCCAAAGGTGCTTGTAGGGGAAACAGAAAAACAAACAAACAAACAAACAAACAAACAAACAGAATTATCATTTGGATTCAGTGTAGAGGAACTTTAGAGTTAAGATTTAAAGTATCTGGGCTATCCTAAAGAGAATAGTGTTAGCGATCGTTCACTAACAGAGTGGTGAACACAGGAACTGAGAAACACATATTGGTTCATCAGAAAAGTCATGACACATTTTTGCCTAGAAAAACACGATAAAATAGGTCATGACTTTTCCAACAATCCAATAGTTAGAAAAAAGAATTCAGCAGTGACACACAGAATGAACAGAGGTAGGATGTAAGGTGAAGTAGTTAGAAAAGGTTCTGAGAGTCGAGGTGTGCCCTCCCTCCCTTAATTCCCTGTGCTTTGTCATTTCTTCCTGCTGTCCTTTGCGAGCCCCCAGTTGTCACTTAGCCTCCCAGTTTTTAAGGACTCTCTTCCACTGCCTTTTCATAATCCTGACATCCAGTTTGGTGAAATGTTTTGCAATTCTCTCATCATCATGATTCTCATGTTTTGAAAATGTCCTTGAAATTCTGGACACTTGTAGAAAAACACATTGACATGGTGGTTAGGGTAACTGCATCTCTCATGGCTGACCCGATGATTGGAGTCCTAGATCCAGAGGCCTGAAAAACATGCCTAGCATGTGTGCATGCATGCCCAAAATCCCAAGAGAAGAATGGAGGAGAAGGGACTGTGGTGTGGCCATTCCCTCTGAGGGGTGATTTCTCACTTTGCTTCTCACTGTTGGTCCGTCTGTCTCTTTCTCTGGTGAGCACACACGCCTTATGGCAAAAAACTAAAAAACAAAAACAAAAACAAAACTGCATTTTTGAATGATTTTTACCCCAGATGAGTGAACTAGATGTTTTCTAATTCACATGTAATTTTTTTCCCTCCTCTTATTTTTTAATCTCTTACATATTTCAGGTTGATAACGTCAGGTACCCTCACAGCTTTTACTATGCCCTACAATATTTTATGTTGTTTATTCTCCCATTTCAAAAATCATTACCAAAGACACTAGTCTTAGTTCAGGACTTGCGTTTACCTCTTCAGTGCTCTACTAAACATTTACATTAGGATGTCTCTAGACGTACGTTTTCATTTATTATTGTCATTTATTAAAACGTTTCAAAGGCTATATACTTGACTCTTTCTTAGAAAAAATTTTCAGAGCGGTAAAATGTCTATCTTATTTCTCAAAAAAGAGAAACTATAAAATGCACAGACTTGCAGGAGACAGCTCTTTAAAGAATAGCATATATTCACATTACTGCCATGGTTCGTAGACATCACTCCATAGACTAAGGATGCTCCTTGGAGCATTTCTGCAGTGCTTTGCCACATGGTGTGTTTTCTTTTCATTTTCAGGCCTCTGGTTGGTGTATTACATATGGACATTATCTAGTGAAAATGCCACATTTTATAATGTTGGAACAAAGTTTCACAGTAATTGCCTTTGAAAGACATTTGCAGCTCTACATTTACAGCTCGGTATCTCACTAATTTATAGTAAGGTCAGAAAAGGAGGAGGCTTGTGAATAAGAAAGGGGGGAAAGAAAAACAGGAGGAGGCTCATGCCTCATGCTCCTAATGAAATAATGTAGTCAGGCAATTAAGCAAACTATATAAATTGTAGCTCGATGTTATGTTAACAGATTTAGCCATGTGATAACAAAGTCCTAAGAAATGTCATCTGCTAGAGAAAAAATACAATGCTACCTGTAAAACGTTTACCATTTAGTCCTATAAAACTGTGTAGTTTTAGTAGAATTATGATGCTTATTTACTAACTTTGCTCTGCCAGGCTTCTGTGCTGGCTTGGTATGGAGAAAGCAGATCACAAAATAGTAAAGGAAGAAAAGAAACTTCAGAGACAAACTTACAGAAATAGAGACTATTTTTTTTTTAAGAGCCCCCACAGCAAATCCCTGATTTTGGCAGGGAAGGGATGGATGGGGGTCAGGGAATTGAAAGTACACTAAGTCCTAAGACTTGTTTATTTCTATGTTGAAGGGAACCAGCTTAATAGAATTTGAATGTGACTAAATCCAGCCACTTAGCGTAACTGTCTGCCTCCCTATAATGCAATAGCCAAAGGTAATCTGCTTGTTATGCACTTCCTTTATGATCCCAGCAAGTCCCACATTCTGGAAGCAAATGTTGTATTTACCATAATCCACGAAAGGAAAAAGCCTGGGCTAAAAATACAAAACAGAACAAATGTAAAACACTGCTGCTGCTCAAGTTTTGTAATTGCTCTATAAATGAGGCACAGGCATCTGTGTGGCAGAGATACTTTTATGTATCATTGAAAGAGCTGGCTGAGCTTCGATTGGGTTTGCAGGAACATCCGGATTCATGAGTGACTCTAAAATATGTTTTGTGCTGACCAAGCAAATAATGGCAAGTTGTCTGTAGGACGCCCACGTTTGCAAGCATGATTGCCTGGTGAGTGATTACATTTCATATGAGAATCAGGTAAAATGGTTTGCCCTGAACCAATTGGAAGAGTGGTGTATAGAAGGTAGAATTGCTTTGGGAAATCTGTATTCTCAAATCAGCTGCTGAAGGAGGGCGGGGAATGTCAAAGGCAGGAAGTAGAGAGCGGAAGTGAGTTTCGGTGACTGCAGAGAGAACATCGTAAACAGTGAACTCTCTCAAACTCAATGTGGAGCAACCACAAATACATCAGCTAGGGTTTAGAACATCCAGTCAGGCCTGGATCATAGATACAGGGATTTATTTTTCATCTAGTGTCATTAACAATATTAGTTAAGCTTTATTTAGCATTCTGGGTGCTTGAGATCATATTAGTACATATAACTTCTGTAAAACTGGAGATTTTATATAGTCCTGTTGACTTTGTACTTTGTATGAAAAATAATTACTCCTTATTCATTTATAACTCCCCCCCCCCGTTTTCCAGATATTATTTCACTTAAAATTTGAGAACATTTTGCAAGTACCTATATTGTTTCCAAGTGCTATTGGGCTTGTAAAGTATCTCATTTAATCCCCACAACAGCACAGAGAGGTAGGCCTTGTTTTAGTCATTCTGTATCTGAGAAATCCAGGACTCTTAGTAATCTTGCCTAGAATTGCACATAGCAGGAAAACTACTGAGCTGAGCTTGAATTTAGGTCTGTCCTGCATCAAAAACCTCCCTCTTTTCCATTCATTACACTTCCTAGAAAAATTTCATAGTTTATTATAGAGACTCATTTAAATGAATGAATGATTTAAATAATGATACCTTATTTGTAGTATTTTATACACTTTCATACGGAGTTTTCTGAAAGGACTCAAAGGCTAATTAATCTAACTTCCTACCAGGATATCTTTCTTAACATAAGAAATGTATGTTTTTACTCCGCCGATTCTAAAACAAAGTGGATGAAATAACGAGTCAGCATAGGTATGTTTCAGGACTGAACAAACGTTCATAATAAAAAAGGGAGACACATTTTCCATTTTAGTATAAACAAGAAATTTCATTTTCTCTTTCTCTTTGTAATTATCTCTGTGTGGCCCTTGTATCTACTGATTCATTCTTTGCTGATTAAAGGAAATTACGGAGTGGATTGGAGGAGAATATTGTTGTCTCACTAAACCGCATTCCACTCTTCCTGGATGGCCATGCATTCACATGCTCTCTCTCTGAATTGTTACTATCCAGATCTCTAAATAACGGAAGCTTGCTTACAATCTAAGAGGTCTTTTCAGGATTCTTTCCTTCCAAAGCCAGGGGCATCTTGGCTCTCCATGTCATTAAAAAGCACATCTTCCATTTACAACTCGCATCTCATCCCTGAGAGTCTTTATCCATAGTGTTATCTGCGCCTGAGCGCCTTGATAGTGCTGAGGTGAAAAAGAAGGCCAGTCAGCAACCAGCCCAAGGCCATGGCATGTGATGTCAGAAAGAGATCAGCATGAATGTGTTTATTTGAAAGAAGATGCACTTGATTTGGTAAATGCAGTTATTCAAACTGATGTTTGGATTGCATGCCGCCTTAATGAAAAGTATTCGAAGTCATTAAAATTGGATCAGGCGCAAAGGTACATGGATGATGACCATCAGAATGAAAAGGAAGTGATGGATTCAAGAGAAACTATTCCTTGGGCTTTGGGGGTTGGGGCTTTTAAGGATGAAACTTGGGGAAGAAAACCACAGTTTTCGGTTTGCCCTGACCTTGTCCTCTCAGCCAGGAATCGTCATGGTGTCAGCAGTACCAACAGAAAGAGTGACTGGGCCAGTCAGAAAGATTACGTTTTAGTTTGTTTCTAAATGTTTACAGAGCTCTTAGTTTAAGATTGTGAGATTTGGAGTAGGAGTAATTAAAAACCAACACTACTTCCCTCCTTTTTTGTGTCTTTTAATATGATGAGCCCCAAGAGCTTCTCTAGTCATTAAAAAATAAAATGCTTGTGCAAAGCTTGTCCCCGTCAGCCTTTCTGAGTGTGGCTTCTATGCATATAAACCAGGATGCCTTTGTTAAGTAGGATAAGCCTGTGAAAATGATTGAGTTCATAATCACATGGCAGTATATGCTAGGCAAGTGGATTTCTCTTGTACTGAACATAGAATGTAAGTTATAAAAATGTTTGTAATCACTGTTTGCCTGTAGTGATAGAAGGACATTGTTCTGATTATTATTATCTACATGATGTAGAGTGGAGATTTCAAGTTACGTCCACTCGCTCGTGCACACCTGACCACAGACCTGTAAACCTGCCAAGCAAAGCTTTGCTTGGTCTCACACAGAGGCAAGATTTCCTTCCTCCCAGCAGGAGTGATGGCACAGTGGCAGCAGAGGCCTCTCTGTCCCGTGGAGAGCCACATGTCAGAATGAGGATCGGCCTTCAGATGTCAGTGAAATAGTGTACACATGTATTAAGTTAGAGTAGGTTTTACATTAAAGCAATACTAGAGCGTAATGCTATTGGAACTGCCCCCCGCCCCCCCCACACACACACACACAAGTGTGTGTATTTGTATAAGTTGAACCACAAAGAAAGCAGCATCTGTATGCCAAAGACTTGGTTTAATAAGAAAGAGGCTCCTATATTTTCTTCTAAATGTGGACAGTAGGGTCCTTTGGATTAAAATGGATTAAAGGGGGCCAGCTAGGTGGCATGGTGGCTAAGGTGGCTAGATACCACATGGCCAAATATATAGTTCGAGTCCTGGATGCAGCAGCTTGAAAAGATGTTCCAGGCACTTGTGAGTATGTGTCCCAAATCTTGAGAGGAAATTGGAGGAGAAGAGATCGTGGCTTGGTCATTTCCCCTTGGGAGGTGCTTGCTCGTTTTCTCCCATGCTCTGTCTCTGTCTCTGTCTCGCAAGCACATACACCCTACAGGAAAATTTAAAAAGAGAAAAAGAAAAATATAAAAGGTATTCCAACCATCCCCAAATCGTTATTTTTAGCCACAAGAAGCCAAAGCTGTAAAGTCTTGTTCATTTTTCAGAATTTGCTAAGGGTGGCCCTTGCCTTCATTTACACAGCATAGAACGGAAGACATTGCTTTTGCTGACTGGTCTAGAATAGGCAAAATGTAAATGTAAGAAATGAGTTTTGCCCAATATGCTTTTTTTCTCCTATCTTTAACCAACAGAAGAAATATGGGGCTGTAAATAATTGAAGCTAGTGTTAGAGACATATATGAATTTTAATAAAACTCAAGGGCAGTTTGATACCCAGACTGGCCGCTGGCAAAATGATCCACCTTTTATATCTTGGGTCAGGATAACATTGTGTCCTTTCTCATTCTTAAGAGGCTTGGCTTCTTAAAATGACCAGCCTTATTTAGATTACAGACTCATTTAGAATCGTTTTTAATAATGTATGGTTTCATACATACGTGGCTTCATAATTTATCTCACCATTATTCTTCTGTGTCAGGGTTTTGAATGTTTTTGCTAATTAAGGGGGAAAAAAATGAGCAAGATCTCCCTCCAGCCAGCCAAGTGAGTTGTCCTTGTTGTTATCGACTGTTGTCTTAAAAAACAAAACAAAACAAGCCCAGTAGCCTGTCAATAATGGCCAGTTAGTGAATTAAAAATTGCCTCAGTAAACCTCATCTCTCCGGGTTCACAGGGGAACTGCCTCCTGGCTCGAACCCATTAATCATGAGTTAACCCATTTATGAGAGTAACCCTCTACTGACTTATGCCCAGTCTCTGCCACTCACACCTAAATTATTGATAACGTATATTAAGGACATCCCTGGCCTTCATCAGCTGATATACTTTTTACTTTCCCACATTGTTAAATCCATAGATATTCCAGTTTTATGTCATCTAAGGGAAATGTCCTGAAGAACAAGTCCTTTCAGTATATACAGCACATGTAAATATGAGGCCTGGTGTCAGAGGAGGTGGAATTTCTAGCAGTGTCAGCAATGAAGCCTGAGGCTTTGCACTTTCAGAGTGTGGTTTCAGGATACCTCTGGGGTGCCTGTTACTTCCCAGTCTTCCCATGCTCTGCTCTTCCCTACCGTCCTTGCTTCCTCTAGGTCTCCTGAGCTGAAGTGGAGCCTTGCCAAGCTGTCCATAGAGACCACCACCCTCCCAGGCACTGATGGGACTTTGTGATCTCGAAGCATCTATATAGTTATTATAGGTACATCATTGAGGAGTGACCTTGTCCTCCCACCTTTTCCCTCAATGCAGATAATACTCTGTTCAGGTGTTCAGTCACTCCTGTGTCTTTGTTTGTCAGCTGGTCTCTAAAAATCCTAATGCTTTTTTCTGTTGTTAAATTTATTTGTGAAACTTACAGACAGAAAAAATCACACAGTTAGATTTCCCAGGGGAAATGTAGTTTCCAAAATTGATACCATATGACCCTCAGAAAGGAATTAAACTAGTTTTTGTAGCAATTTGGATTGTTTTTAATATTTCTGTATCACCCTGTCCTTGATGAGTTTTCAGGTTTCAACATCAGTACTGTTTCTGGTTCATTGTTGTTTTCAATATTATAAGACATAAATCTTCCCAAGGAATTTTGTTTTCCCTCAATCAGTCCTATGAAACAAAATGGAAGAAAACCAGGGTGTGATTTTCAAAGAAAACTTGGAGCTAAAGGCATGAGCAGAAGTAGCACACTCTCTGTAGTTTATATTCTTTATTGTTTTGGCATGGTTACTTTGTGTTACTCCTTCCAGTGTAGAAAACGTGACTTATTAATGACTTCATTGATGCAAAAATTCTGCAATGTACTGGATTTTTCATTGCCTTTATAAAATAATCTATAAAAACAAATATACAAACCTAAGATCTAACAGGTACTTACGACACTTTCCAAGTGAAAGGTATTGGACCAATATAGACCTTACTTCCGGCTTTCAGATAAGCAGAGCTTGGGCTGCCCCTGTGTAGTCAAAGCTCCCCATGTTAAACAGCAAGGAAACAACGGAGGCAGCTGTTTGTTTTCAGCTTTTGCTTTTGAATTCACTTTTGAAGCTGTACTACACTTAAATTATAATCTCCTATTTATTTCCCACGTGTATAACTCCCTTCTCTTCAAGGAGTCTATTTAGCAAATATTGTCAATTCAGAAAAATTATGATTGTAATTTTGGTTGTCCCAGTTTAGAGCTGTCATTTTCACATTGAAGAACTATAGTAATATGCTTTGCGTTGTAACAGTAATTATTTTCGATAATTTAAAAATACCAACAATAACCATTGCAGGTGACTTTTCAGTTTTAGTATTTGACTCCCCAACACCTTATGTGAAATCATGAAGGATTTTAACAGGAGCAAAAGCAAATAAAGAATATTAGTGAGAAGAAAGTTCGTAAAAGGGTGAAGCCGTTGAATGGATTGGATTGTTTATGAGAAAGGCATGTTGTTTGTAATGGTTTTGTTTCCATGAGTACAGATGTTTCCTCACCCAGCTTTTAGTAACACAGCATTGGGCCTTAATATACAGTCAAAAGTTTTTTAACCTCAAGTCCCAGAGTCCAAATTGAGTTATTAAATTCAACCTCATGACTTTTACTGTGTATTCTCTAGATTCAGATTACTCCTTTGGCCTTTTTAAAGAATTGGATTACTAGTATCTTGGTCATTATGTATGCTTGGATTGTGTTTCCTTCTCTATCTTTTCCATGGGTGGGCTAACAGGAAAAGAGAATACGGAGCATTGTGAGCTTTTGACGACATTATAGGTGGCTGCTATTGCTGTTGATAGTTTTGATTTGTGTTGTGCTGTTTTATTTTGTCTTGGGGTAAGGCTACATTAACTCTGTGTTCTTGAGAGCAGTGGGCAGTACTTGTGAACCCTGGGGTCCTCTCTCAGCATGCCACTCCTGCAGAGGTACCCATAGTGTACTCAGCGGAGATCTGCATTGCACAAGCCACAGAGACCCAAGAGATCATGGCAGCCTTAAACTTAAAGGAGGACTTAGGCTGTTTTCTTCTGGACCAAACCCTCACTGAATCCCTAGTACTTTTACATCTCATGATATATTGAGTCAGGGAGAAAATAAGGGCTTGTGGGAAAAGTGTTTGGTCATAGGTAAAGTCATGATGTATTTTTCTTGACTTTTCCAACAACCCAATAGCATATTCTTCCCACCTAAGAAAAAAACAAAAACAAAAACAAAAAAACTAGACTAAATAGTTTAAGCATCATCTCTTTCCACTTATTCCCTGAATCCCACTCTAATCACACTGCTCTTGCACACATGGGACGAATTACCACCCTGCCATGCTTCAGGCAGTCCTAGTACAATCTGCATAAACCATGCGGATTTAGATGAGAACGTTCTTAAGAGAAAAAGCAACACTGTGAGGAATAGAACTTGTTTTTTAAAAGCTACACTGGAAGTCCCTACCCCAGTGTCATGGCATGGTTCAGATCTTGGGTTTGACTCCCACTACTTTTCTTCCTAAAGGATAGTTGGGGGAGGAGTCCAGTCATGATGCGTGGGCAGGCATGGACTTGAGTCCATGGAGAAGCTGACTGTTCCCAGTGTAGGCAAGAAAAAGAGTTGCCTTACCCCCCAAAAAATTCTCACTTCAAAATGGCCAAACTTGGTAGAGAAAGAAAGGAACACTGTGACATCTTATTCAAAGCTTTGAATAGTATCAGCAGATTATACCAACTACTGAACAATGAGCCATGTGAGGGCAGTGCCAACTGTGTTGTGAACACAGTGCCTAGACAGAGTAAGTCTTCAGTAAGCAACCATTAAATATACCAGCAGGGGAAATATGGTGGAATGGGCCAGATAGGAATGTGGTTAGGGCAGCTGGATCCCACATGGTCAAATGCATAGTTCAAGTCCCAGGCCTAGTGGCTTGAAAAACATACTGGGCATATGTGCATGCAAGCATGCCCTAAATCCCAAGAGGAGAATGGAGAGAAAGGATTGCAGCATGGCCGTCTTCTCTGGAGGTGCTTTCTCACTCCCTCTGTATCACTCGCTCTTTGTTTCCAGCAAGCACAAATGCCCTATACAAAATAAATAAATAAATAAATAAATAAATAAGGTGGAATGAATTAAATAGTAATAGAGACTATGGTCGGGTCAAATAGCTTTCACTGTTCAGGAGTAGTTAATATGTATCAGTCTGTTTTTTTGTCTTTCTTAAGGGTCTTTGATTTGCAGAAATATCACCCTTTTAACTTATCACATTTAAACTTAATTTATTGGGGCCAGCAGGTGACATGGTGGTTAAGGCACTGGAATTCCCACTTGGCTGACCACGGTTCGAGTTCTAGACCTGGTGGCTTGCTTCCTCACTCTCCCTCTCTCACTGTCTCTCTCTGTCTTCTTTGGCAAAACTCATGTTAAAAAAAGAAGAAGAAAGAAAGAAATAATTCTTTTAAAAAATTTTTTAATATATCACCATTTTAATCTTTTAATGCAAGATTCTAAAAGATGATCTTGAACAAATCATAAAAATCTGTTCCACTCCCGTTATTCCTTCCCCCCATTATTTTTCCTTGAATTCCTTTTTGTAAACTTTTTCCTTAAATTATTCTGTAGTTTACCATTTCAGAGTTTGAACCTGTGCCTTCAGAATACATCAAATTTACATAACTCCACAGCTGTCAATTTCTCTGACCTGCTAAAATGTCAGTGGCACATGTTTGCTTGTAGAATAATCAAGGGCAGTTCTGGATTGTGGACTCTGGCAACCCAGTCAGAGTTCTCCAGCAGCTTGGATCAGAGGGGAAGAAATGAGTTTCAGCAGTTCAGGTACCATGAGGTCAGATTGGTGTGGGTTTCTCTGAAGCGTATAGTCTACCCTATTAGGACTTAGTGAGTTGACCTCTTAACTTCCAGGAACACAGACAGATTATCTGGACCACAATATAAAAAAAAAAAAATTCCTCTATAGTCTGGTGAAATAAGACATTTATGGATTCAACAAAAGCATTGTTGAGAGTCATGACTGGTACCCAGTTTCTCTAAGAAACCAATGACTAATTTTTTTTCTTGTTCAGGATGACCCATCAATTTTGAGGGATCTCTCCCCTCTCTCTCCTAAATATAGATAGAGAGATATTTAATTTTTAATATTCTCTTCCAGGTTTTTTTGACAGGTTATACATATGCTAACAGAAAATAGGCTTATTATTTGAAGCACAGAGCTGCTTGTCACCGAAGCTTCATTAACACCGTTATCACCGCCTGACATTTATCTTATAATTTTCTAGAGCTGACTGTTGTGTCTCCATGGAAACCCAAATTGCAATTGAAACAAGTAGGATAATAAAGGCATCCTCCAAGATTGACAGCATGCAAAGCCTGGTTACATTTGTTGATAGTTCCTTCAGTTGCTTCAGCTAGAGACGGAGAATATGCACTTCAGGTGTTTAGAATTAACTCTCTCGTGTCACAGGTCATACTTGACTCTGCTTATGTGGCAGGTTTACTTTAACCTCCTTTGTTCTGGTGTTACTAATGAGGATGCTAATTCTTACTGGAATCACCTCATCTCAAGGCGTTATGAATATTGGATGTGAAAAAATTAACCGTGATCTTATTTGGATCCAGAAGGAAATTCTTCCTGGATGATTTTGCCTCTGTGAAATGTTGATCAGTCCTTTAACTGGCAGCTCATGGTACCTGAATGGTTTTCTTTGGGAGTGGGAGGAGCAACCACAGAGTCAAAAACTGTTTTTTTTTTTTTTCCCTTGGTATCAGGAACCTGTGCTCTTTCAAGTTGATGACTTCACATCAATTTGGTTGGTGCCTCAAAGCGAAGAGTCGTGAAACTGGAGTGGGTCCAGAGTGAATTAATCTGAAATTAATTTGATTCTGAAAGACTCCATCTGGCTGTGTTTGGGAAAGGCAGTTAGACAGATATATAAACACATGATCATCTGTATTCATTGTGCCAGATGTAGTGTCAAAAAATGAAGAAATGGCTTTAAAAAAATCAGCTATGGGGAGTTTGGATATAATGATACTCAGCCTCTTAGAATAACAGCTATTATAATTTAGCACATAATCCTATTTTTATTCTTATTTGTTTAGGGGGTTAGATCTGATGGTGTGTGTTTTAAGAAATAAGCAAATTAAATGGCAAAGCCTATTTTAATTGGTGATTTAGATACTAAATGGAACTTGTGACATGCTGAAGGGGTTACACATTACCAAACCAAAATGTGGTGTTCGATACTGTTTTCATCTTGAGGTATAATTTAGGAATTTAAAAACTAGCAAAGTAGAATGTTGTTTGTACTTTCCTTTTTGATACGTGGTTCTTGTAGCATGATAAACTGGCATATTTGTTTTATAGGAAAACATGCAAAAAAAAAAAGCTGACATCGATAGGACTCTATGATTTGTAACTACATGAACTTAGTGTTCTTTTCTGTTACTTTTGGAAATTTCTTTAAGCAGAATATGAGAGAGGTGAGTATTTTGGGCTGCTGTCTAGGCATTGAGCCCAGTTACTGTATCTGATGGCGTTTTCTGACGTCGAGATAAAAAGATTCTAGCACATTCATGGTTAGTCCTTTGAGTGCTATCACAGTCATGTATTTTGGGCCTTTTATTTCCCATTTTTAAATCTCTACTCTCATCTTTTGTGATATTTTGAGAAGAAATTAAAGTGCACCTCTGGATCAGTGATAAATTATTGACTTTGGAAAAACAAACCCCCAGAAGGGAACAGCTCATCCCTCCCCATGTTTACCACCCATCTCCCTCATGGGTCCCACCAAAACAACAAACACAACAAAAGGTAGATAAAAATAAAGCATACTTCTTTTTATAGTAAAAATCAACCCAAACAAAGCTGAAGAGTCTGGGCAAAAATCAGTAGCTGCCTTTAGTGACAACAAATTAGGTGGTACACGAATCCTGATATTTCATCCACGACTCCTGTTAGAATGAGAAAGCAACATCTCCGCTCTCCCTAAGGAATGAGTCCATCTGATTAGCTAAGTTTGCAGTATTGTTGAAAGCATAGCTTTTAACATACCAGTTCTCTTCATTGTTTCATTTTTCGAAGGGATTCTCTTATCATAAGTTATATGTTTCCTGGCCGTCTCAAGCAGAATTTATTGAGCGTAATGTGACCCTTTAGAGAGACAAGATTGTCATCATGCAAATGAATGATTCTGTTGTGCTGCTGTCCTTGGGAATGACTAGAGAACGTAAGTCAGCCCCTGGTATGAGTGGGCTTTTAACAGCCAGGCTCTTGCAGATTCTCAAGTCTGTCACCTGTCACTACATGGGCCCACCTATTGCACACCCTCCCTCTTGTTTGCTACTTTTAATCTCATGGAGGCTTGAAATGAATAATGATCAAGGCTGCAAAAAACCTCCATCTTTGAGGAACCGATCGAGGAGCCCTTCAAAGGGTATAAAGGGCATAAACAGGCGTGAATTTTATGACATACATTTTTGGCTGCTCCAAGGCCATTTTTTTCTTAACTGTTGTGCCGGCATTTCTGGAACATGCGTGAGTTTGAAGGCATTATCAGAAAAGAGACACATACTTCAACGTAATAAATTGTTACTCTGCAGGAACACATACCCTTCTTCACAATTGGATTCTGTTTTTAAATCTAAACCATGGTCATTAATGTGATATAATTAGTTCCCATTTACTGTCAACTTTTGATTTTCCAGATCAGTGGAAGGAGGCGGTGGCATTAGTGCATTTATATCAAACCTCCTGGTGCTGGCTTCATTTAGCCTGGCATTCTGTTTCACTGTATTCCTTGATTACACATCATTTGTGACAGAGAAAGGTAGACCCAAAACAGATGGAGGAGAGACCATCCTGAGATTAAATTTTTTCATTGATAGATGATCAAATGAATAATGAATAGACAGATAATCAATATTTAATGGAACGGTAGATAGAGTTCTGAACGCTAGGCGAGCGCAAAGGTCAGCAAAGTCTTTGTCCTTTAGTCCAAAGGAGGAAAGTCCACTGAGCAGTTTTGCCGTAATTCAGGTACAACACGATGACAGTCGGAATTAGAACAGTGGCTATGAGGGGACAAGAAGACCCAGTGGGCATTTATAGAAAAGTAGGCAGAACTCAGTGGCTCACTGGTAATAGTGTATTGACTCTCAGATTTAATAGAACAGTACTAGATGAGTTTACAAGGGTCTTCATAGTAGTGGTGACAAATCTTGTAACCTTTACAACTTTTAAAACTTCTTGCTGGGACCAGCAGCTAGCGTAATGGCTATGTCACTGGACTCCCATGTAGTCGACTGCGGTTTGAGTCCCGGACCCGGTGGCTTAAAACTCACACCGGGCGCGTATGCATGCGTGCCCAAGATCCCAGGAGGATAATGGAGGAGAAGGGATTGCCCTGGGGGATGATTTCTCACTTTCTGTCTCTCTGTTTCTGTTTGTCTGGCGAGCGCACTCGCCCTAAAGCAAAAAGGTCTAAAAAAAAAAAAATCAAAAACAAAAACAAAAAACTTCTTGTTGTATTAAGTCTGTTCACTGAGAAAATGTGCACCGAGGGTATACCAAGAACTGAATTCAAGACACTGTGCTCAGCTTCTAAATGAGGCCTCCTCTGAACCCTCTATTGAAAATCGCAACTTGCACCCTCTCCCCTCTATGCTTTTTTTCTCCAGTGACATGATCCCTTTAATACGTTAGATTTATTTTCCTTATTCTGTCCCCACCTCTGGAATATAAAGTCCATAAAGGCTGTTATAGCTCTGTTTTGTTCATGGCTGTATCCCCAGCACCTTGACTTATGCCTAGGTTGTCTGAGTCCCTTTATAAATATTTTTCGAATTAATGATTGACTAAGACATCCCTGTCATCAAGAATTTCCCAGCTTCACTACATACTTCACTGGGGGTTCTGTTACTTATTTTGTCTGTAGACGGAGTGGTCAGAGAAAGGAAGAGGTCAGAGAAGCAGTCAGTCTGCATTATGCGATTATGCACATGTTCTGTATAAGATACGGTTCTGTTCTCAGATTGTCAGGGAGGTGTGAATGGAAAAGGTGGTGTGCTTGTAGTGTGTGTGTGTGTGTGTGTGTGTGTGTGTGCATGTGCATGCGTGCTGAGCCAGTGAGAAAAATGAAGAAATTGAACACGAAAACCTAATTGGAGGAAAAGAAGACAGAAAAAGATTATTTTTAGATGTGCTGAATTTCAGGTGGTGGTAGAGTGTCCTTTCAGATTAGAGATGGATGGTCAGGATGGACCATTTTATGGCAAGTTCATTTTTGTATGATTCGTTGTGAATGGTAGGAATACTTGAAAATGGGTAACCTCTGCACCAGAGAGAGAGAGCGCGAAGAGTGGAGATGGAAGGGGCTTTGCATGACAGGCTCCCAGGATATGGTGTTTCAAGCAGAGCTGGGGAGACCAAGCCACACCCTGTGCCAGACCAGGCATGCACTGTAGCATCGTCCTGTGGTGCTTCCCTCCTGGTAGCCCACCAGGTCCTGTGTCTCACCTACTCACTCTGGAAGAGGGGAGGTGGTCCTGGAGCTGCTTTTCTTAAAACCCCAGCTCCCTCATTAGAGCTGCCCTTTTCTTTGCATTTTCTGTTTGTTTATTTGTTTGAATCACATTGCCAGCTAAGTGAAATGGTACAGCTTACCCTTAGGCTTTGATTTTTTTTTCCTTCTTTTCTTTTTTTTTCAATTCTATTTAACCATTGGTCACAGTGTTACAGTATGGTTTAGAATGCTGAATGCTCAATCCCTTCAGCCAAATTAGTTGCTTGTTTCTGGCTCACCATGGTCCCCTATATATCGCTGTATCATAGGCCTTATCCCTGTGGATTTGGGTTTCGTTCCATGTATATGCCTCTCTTCTCATTGTCTATGAGCAGCTTAAGGGCATAAATTATATGTTTTTCCTCTCTCTCTCCCCCTCAAACCCAGTACCATGTCTGACATAAAGGAAGTCTTTAATAGAATAAGAGGGAACGAAAAAGATTGTGTGTGAGAATAAACCTCAGGTGTGGTTGACATTCCACAAAGGAGATTCATCTGCTTACCACCGCTGTTTCTGCAGTGTTGGGAATCTGCCTCTCCCATTTTCTCTTGCACAAGTAAGTTCGGACAGGATATTTTCACCGATGGTGAAGGCAGGAGTTATTTGGCTTGTGAAGTACAGCTACCAAAACCTAGTGTGCAGGGATCAAGCACGGTGTCTGTTTGCCCCTCGAGATGTCTCCTCTTATTTTTATCACTTAACTGCTAGATTGTGATTGAGGGGGATATTATTGTTAATACAGACCTGTGTTGAGTTTCCACCAAAATTTGTCTTCATTTTATAATGATTTGCTCCTGAGTTAATTGATGGCCAAACCAACTCCTGTCAATCATACAAAAGAGGCATTTCCAATTACTTGCTCACAGCAGACATGCAAATTGGGCAACACTTAGTTAAGGACAAGTAAATCAGACCAGGAGGGCACCCTAGATCCGACACTGAAGAGAGGACCCCCCTGAGCAGTTTCCTGCTCTGTAAAATGGGGGCAGTAAGGCTAACCTCAGCACAGGGAGAAGCTATATCATGATGAGCCCCTGAAGCACTTTGGAAATGTGAAGCCGTCTGTAAATCTTCTTTGTGATGATTATTTCTCTATTGCCATTTCTAAAAGTTCATCTAAAACATATACCTCTCCCTGTGCAAATGCCTCCTGCTTGGCCCTGAAGTCCACTGAACTATTTCTGATAAATCACTGAAGGAAATGAGTTCCCAGGGCTGGGGCTATCTATAGCCAATGCCTCGCTGCCTTCCCAGCAAGGGTTATTGTGTGTTCAGCCATCGGGTACCCCCTGGATGCCTCTAAATTTACTTCTTTGTGGGGGTTTTCCGGCTTTCTGCCTTTTACTAGCACTCAAGTTGAGATAAGGTAATAAGGTTTCCCTTGCACTTGGTGAGCCCTAATGCCTGCGTTCTGTGACCTTTTCTGCAGGAATAGGTCCCTCCACGTCATGGTTACGTTTTACCCTAGTAAGCAAATGTGTGGCTTTTGGACCTCACACCTAATTTAACCCAGCATAACTCCAGTAATCTAGCAAACAAAATGCCTGTTTCAAATATGTTCTTTTCCTAGTTGCCTGGAGGTAAAGGATGTCCTCTACATTCTTAAATTATTTTTTCAGTGTTGTCAAAGTACCCTGGGATGAGCATATTCTAAGTATGCATACATTTAGGAAACTTGAATCTTTACTTCAGAGGAATGCAAACGAAGGTGTTTAAATTTGAGCATTTGCAGAAGGGCTTGGCTTCTTGCAGGTGCTCAGGGCATTGTTTGCTCTAGTTAATCTTCTGTGAGGATTCACTAGCTGATGTATGGCCTGCTCACCTCAGAGACAGGAGGCTGCATTCACTGGTGTGACTGTGACACAGAAAGGTTTTGACTACACGTGATAAATGGACAATACCTTCCATGTAAATACAGGAGCCTTGATATTTTCCTCTTCTCACTGGTGAGAAAACTGATACCCAGAGGGTTTTGTTAAATTTACCAAAAGCAGTCAGCAATGGGAAATCCACTTCAATTAACATATAACTCTGTCAGACCAATGGCACTCTACACCCTACTGAAAGGCAGTCACAGAAGTTGGAGGTTTCTTTATGGTAACCATGAAGTGGTACATTAAAAAAAATTAATTATTATTATTCATTTTTAAATTTGCTATAGGATATGTGTGCTCACCAGAGAGAGCGAGAAAAAGAGAGAAAGCGAGCCAGGCCACCAGGTCCAGGACTCGAACTCTGATCACCCATGTGGGAGTCTGGTACCTCAATCACCACACCACCCATTGGCCCCGAAGTGGTACATTTTAAAAAGGAGGTGCAGCTTCCACAGCTCAAGGTTGGATGTCCACTGATGTCACTTTCTAAATCAAGAGGCTATAGTTAGATTTACAGTAGATCAGGAGCCTCCCAAGGGTGGTACTGGGGCTGAGTTTCTGATGCGTTCTCCAGAGCACAGTATGGAAAGAGTTGATACTTGTACTCCAGGTGCCACATTGCCAGTCTGTGGAGGAGAGAATTCTTTTCTTAAATAGGAAGAAACACCAAAATGGCCAGCATAGAAGGATCTTAATATTAATGACTCTCATGCCATCCTGTTGTCTGCCAGAGGTACCAGGCCCATCGCCAGGTCCTCTCTGCTTTTGCCTTATGCAGCTCAGGGTTGGATGGTTTCCTGTGATAACCAAACAAAGCCTGATTCTTCGTGTGCTGTGCAAGTGACATTAAAAAAAAGTGATTCCCAAGCACACTGAAGGAGTGGTTTGTCAGCTGACTGAAATGGTAGGTCTGCAGTTAAGATATTAAGAAAAACATTGGCACAAATTGAGAGAGATGAAACACTGGCAGCACCCCCAAGCAGCCAGCACCCCCTGAGCTGTCTAAGCTTACAGCTGCTCTCCACAGTGTAGATGATACCTTTGTCTCCACGACCTGCAGCCATAGTCACCTGGGGGACCAACTTGGACACAGAAGGGGAATTGCAGGAAGGTTTTAGTCAGCTGGCCATATGATTTTAATTTCTCTTTCATTTTTGAAAAATATTTCATTTTATTTATTCACTCATTTAATTTGATCAGAAGGAGAGAGGGAAAGCGATAAAGCAAGCCTCCAGGTCCAGGACTCAAACCGTGGTCGGCCATGTGGGAGTGTCCAGTACCTTAATCGTCACACCATCTGCTGGTTCCTTTATCTTTTCTATGAATCAGTCTCTGAGTCCAACCCACAGTCACAGAATTAAAGGAAATTAAGAGCCAGATGGGAGCTATTTTTTTCTCTTTGTTTTAGAGGTAAGGAATCTGAGGTACAAAGTGGTAACATGATCTGCCTGACTCCCACAGTTAAGTTGATGCTAAGTCAGGGCCAAAGCCCAGGTCCACTGGCCCAGTGTCCACTGATGAGCTATGAAGTGCCTCAAGCACTGGCATCATCCTTGTTCTATATTCCTCCTTTTCTAAAACCAGGTCTTCATGAAATATGTTCAGGAGAATCTCAACTCTAATTAGTTGTTTTTTTTTTTTTTAAAGTATATGTGCATCTAGAGCATTTAAATAAAATTAAATACAATTAAAAATATTTCTCAGTTACATTCATTACATCTCAAGTACTCCAGAGTCACATGCATGGAGTGGCTACCATACTGGATTATGCAGATCATAGACATGCACAGTTTTATAGCAATTATGTAGGTTATTCCAAGGGGGAAAAAAAAGTAAGCAACAGAAAGTATTACAGTAATAAGATTATTGAGAAATACTCAGGTGATTAGCTATCTCTAGGCAACTTTTTCTAAGACAGATCATCATTTTTAATAGTTTGGGGTTTAGAATATATTTCAAAAGTGGCACTTTATCTCTATCTCTCTCTCTCTTTTAAGAGATTTTTGCTACATGGTGCGTGTGTTTGCCAGGGAGACAGAAAGCAAGAAATCACCCGTCCAGGGGAATGGCCATGCCACATTCCCATCTCCTCCATTCACTCAGGATTTGGGCATGCATGTTTCAAGCCTCTGGGGCTGGTATTCTAACCGTGATAGACCATTTGGTAGCCCAGCACCTTAACCACTGTGCCACCTGCTGGCCATTATGTCTCTCTTTCAGCATTAATATAATTATTTATAGCCACTTAGCTTTTCTTTTTTTGAGAGGTGTTTTCCTCTTTTCTTTTGCTTTTTTTTTTGGTTTGTTTTTTTTTTTTTTTTTTGGCTTTGGGGAACTTGTGTTCCTGGCAGGTTGCTGTGCTATAGGGCCGTTCGCCAGACAGAGAGAGAGACAGACAGACAGACAGACAGAGAAAGCGAGAAATCACCCCCCAGGGGGATGGCCACGCCACAATCCCTTCTCCTCCATTCTCCTCTCAGGATCTTGGGCATGCACGTACACGTGCCTGACGTGAGTTTAAGCCACCGGGTCCAGGACTCGAACCACAGTCGACTACATGGGAGTCCAACAACATAACCATTACGCTAACTGCTGGCCCCAAGCCACTTAGTATTTCTCACAGCCAATATTTAAGTTTTTTTTATTGGGTTGTTGGAAAAGTCATGACACATTTTTGCATAGAAAAAATACATCGTGACTTTTCTGATGACCCAATATATAGATAAAGGAGCTTTCAACATTGGGACTGGCAGGTGGAATGATGGTTAAGGGCGCTGGACTCCCAGATAGGCCAACCATGGTTCGAGTCCCAGACTTGGCGGCTTGCTTTCTCACTTTCTCTCTCTCTCGTGCTCTCACTCTGTCCGTCTCTGGTCAAATTGAAATAAATAAATAAAGTTAAAGAAAATAATTCTTTTTAAAAAAGGAACTATTGATATAACACTGAAAGTTAACTGAGGAACAAGATGAAAATTAGAAATTTCAGTTCTTTTGTGTTTATTCTCTAAAAGGAAACTGCAAATCACTGGGCCTTATAAAAGCTTGCTGCCTTGGACCTAATAACAGTAATAATAAGTTGAATCGATTATTACAACTTTTCGATAATAATATTTTACTGCTTAGAGGAACCTCAGAAGATTTTACATATCTTCTGTTGATCTAGTTCCTCTTATTTGAAAATAGAGTAGGGAAGTAGGTCAATGCCTGGGCTCAAAGCAAAACGTAAGCACTCTCATTTCTTTCCCAAGTGCCGTTACGTTTTCATCTTGGCTCTGAGATTAATACCACCAGTGCCTTCTGGCTTAGTGCTCTCTGCCTTGTGGTCTGATTCCGTATGGCATCTGTCCTGGAGGAGCCTTACAGTGGGCTCTTTGCCAAGGGAAAAGCAGAATTGGCACTCAGGATCTCATTCCAGTTGGCAGGCGAGGTGCCAGTGTAGATGTATGTGCCCGAGTTCAGGGCCTGTGAGTGATCACTGTGTTCACAGGAAACATCACCTAGAGAAACCCCGTCCATGGAATGGTGAGCTGTCCCTTGGCACTTAAGTCTTATTGTATCCACATTTGATAGGCACCTTTCCTTAGGGGTGTGACATTGGAAAAGTCACTTTTCCTCTCTGACTCTCAATTATTTCATCTCCAAAATGAAGATAGTGATTTCAACTGGAACTGTTGTGATACTGTATGTCAAGTACTTGGCAAAGGGTTCTGGCAAAGAGCAGTGTCTCAATCAATTATTATTTCTGTTTGAATCTAAATTCCTGCACTGTGAAAGGCTTTGTGTCAGGTACTGAGGACAGTTGGGGGATGAAGAAAAGCAAGCTACTTTAATTTTCTAAGGCCAAGATTAGTTCTCATAAATACAAGTCTCACTAAGAGTCTTGTTGGGATTTGGGGTATCTGTTCTCCTAATTCCTTCTCTAGGGAGAGCATGCTGGCTCTCCTTGGCCTCTGGCAAATACCCCCAAAGGTTTAACCATCAGGCACATAATTTCCGCTTGCTTACAGGTGTCAGCCCTTGCAGCCCCACGAGGAAAAAACAAGTCAGGGAGTCTCCACAGAAAGGAGCATTGGCCAGGGAAAATGTTGAGGGTCCAAAGAAAGAGAGCTTGGGTAGATTAGAATGAAGTTGATCAAGCTGTTGCAGTACCAGCAAGATTGAGGATGTGGGATTCCACAACAGTAGGGGGATAGGGTCACCTGTTCCCTGCATGAGCTTTTGATCAGAAGGGTGTGGTTGTTATGATTTAGATGACAACAAGACATTGATGGATTTACTTAAGGGACTGTCACGCCCTTAGCATGTGGTGCTAGTTTTTGGAAGTTATTTGCAAAATTACCCCAATTGTTAGGAAAGGATGAAGGTATGGATGAGATGCTCTCATCGGTGTTACTGTGTGAAGAGGAACGGAATCTATGGGGTTAGAGAAACCTTTATGTGATTATTGAGAAAATGTGGGTTTTAAATAGCCCCAAAGGACTCACGTTCAGCACTCTGCACCCTCTTTCCCACAGATAGAAAAAAACGTGTGTGTATCTTTTAGCGCTGCCTTCATTTAACCGTGCTCCCAGGAACTCAGCATCACTTGCTCTTGTCTTTGTCTTCCCACTGATTTTCCATCAGCTGTTCATTCTCAATCCAGGCCAGACCAGATAAAATACTTGATTACATAATAGATTAGAAATAGTTTGCTCTTTTGAGCCTCGTGAGTATAATTAAATTAAATAGTTGAATTCTAGCTTTACAGTTTATAAATTGGTAATCTTAGGATTTATTTCATAGGTGTTGGTGTCTGAAAAATACTACGTTCTCCTGAAACTGTTATAAGAATTTAAAAGCACAGTATTTAGTATGTAAGTATTCACTAAGATATGTATTACTTAGTATATGAAATGTGTTTGAGTCTATGCTATAAAAATTTCAGATTGAAAAGTAGTTTTATGATAGTCACTTAAAGTGTCACACACATGCTAAGAAGGGGTTGGCAGTAGAAATAACTGACACCTTGGGACCATTAGGTGGCATGGTGGTTAAGATGCTGGATATTCCCACATGGCTGACCACGGTTCAAGTCCTGGACCTGGTGGCTTGCTTTCTCACATGCTCTCTCTCGCTCATTCTCTCTCTCTCTCCCTATGCCTCTCTCTGGTCATATTAAAATAAATGAATGAGGGAACCAACAGTTAGCGTAATGGCTATGTTGCTGGACTCCCACATAGTCGACCGTGGTTCGCGTCCCAGACCCAGTGGCTTAAAACTCACACCGGGTGCATGCGTGTGTGTGCCAAGGATCCCGAGAGGAAAATGGAGGAGAAGGGATTGCGGCATGACCATCCCCCTTTGGGGGTGATTTCTCGCTTTCTGTCTCTATGTCTCTCTCTGTCTGTCTGGTGAGTGCACGCGCCCTATAGTGAAAACCTCTCCCCCCCAAAAAAAATAAATAAAATAAAATAAAAGAATGTATAAATAAAATTTTAAAAAGAGAAATAACTGACACCTGTGAGCACTTATGTGCTACATCCTATACTAAGCACATGACTCCATGGGATCGAATCTGTTGTTCCCATTTTGCAGATAAACAGTCTGAGGCCCAGAGTAGAACATTTAGGAGCTGGTGGTGTCAGAAAGCAGATCCCATGCCCTTTGCCACCCTGACTTTGGGTGCAAAACTGTCTCCAGGCATCTGTAAATGATGACTAAGACAAAGGGATTATAACTATGCACTTAACCATGATAACTAAAGATGAAAAGTGTAATTCCTCTTCTCAGCATTTCTTCCTTTATGTTTCTTAATGAGTCTGTATTTTTTAAGGAAGTATAAATGGCCTCTTGTTTGGGGAAAAAGGAGTGCTTGTTCTAGAATTTTAAGTTTAGATATTAGGGCTAGTGTACTGTCACCAACTCATTCACTGTATTAATTGTGCTCTGTACAGACAAGATGTAACAGCCCTATTTTTTTAAACTTCCGTTTTCTCTTAGCTGAGACCTGTGGCAATACCTTCCTCTTTTCATTCTAGCTGGTTGTCAACAGCAGTAACCACAAGTCTTTCCTGTCCCAGAAATAAGTTTTGCCACACGCTTAGCTCTTAACGCCCCATGAATGCTACATTCTGTACTGCATGGGGCCCCGCCACCTCCACCCTGCTATAGTCACAGCTCCAGCTCCGTGGGGTTAAAGTGTTTATTGAATTCCCAAAGAATGATTTGAAAAGAAGTATAGGTGCATAAGAACAAGATAAACGTTCTAGTTCTAATATAAACAAGCATTACATTACACCCGAACTGTTGAAAGAAGATTTTGTACTCAGTATTTTACTCAGCAGAACATTTTCTATAACAATAAGGTTGATTAGAGACAGCTTTGAAAGTGCTTCAAGTTAGTCAGATTGTTTATCTCAAGGGTAAAAAAATAATAATAATAAAGTGGTAAAATAGGAGTGTAAGAAGTAGAAATTGAAGCCAGGACCTAGTGAAGAATATTTGACATTGTTTTCCTCTTTGGATGTAATCTAATTCAGGATTTCTGCTTTCCGTAGGTCTTTGGTTTTTTAACTGGCAGGGTCTCCTTTTGTTTTTTGGGTTTTTTTTTTTTTTTTTTCGTTTTTATGCGCTCAGGACTGGCCTAGCCCCACAGCAGATTTAGGGTGCTCTGGTGTTTTCTGGATTATTTTATCCAAATAAGGAAGTCTGCATAAGATCTGAGAATACCTTCTTACTGTTACTGGAGGCTGCAGTGATAACATATTTGCCATTTAAGTTTTAGTCAATGTGTCCCTTTTTTGACTGTTCTCCTTCTTGGACCTGGGGGGCAAGCAGTGCTCATGAGCAAGGCTCTGCAGATACTGAGTCTGCCTGCTTTGTACTTGCTTCGGTGCATTGTATTTTCACAGGGTGGGAAGCTAAACCAGGAGCACAGACCTGCAAATGAGTGCTGCTCCAAGGCATTCAGGCTTGTCACTTGGCAGAGTAGCTGGGTTTAGGGTGTATTTGGAGGGTGGGGGAAGGTAAAGAGTGTCTGTGGTTTTGCTTTACTGCTTACTCCAGCTCCAGCTGAGGGGGGGTCAAGGAGATTCATATAAAAAGAAATGTCTTCATCACCATATTACGTGACAGTGACTAGAATTGCAGGCTCTAAACAAACACTCTCTTCCAAATGGGAGGGGGGGTTCTTAGATGCTTAAGATTTTGCTCTTTGTATCAGCCCCAAATATTTACTGAAGCCAAGAGAAGAAAAGGCAGATTTTCTTTTTTTCTCTCCCAAACGTGTGATTGTTTAGAACTCAAGTGCAACATCTGGAAGTCAGATATACAGAGAGCAATTTATGGAGTGTGAAAGATTTGAAATATTCAGTGTCCTTTAGTGGGAACTCAACTTTCTGGGGCTGCATTTTTTTTTCCGGCACAAAGCAGGCAATTCTGAGATCGCCTTTGCCTCTGTGAATTAAACCCTTTGTGCCTGGGTCCCATAAACAATGTGCTTTTTAAAGGGGAGCCCCCTCCCAGCTCCGGCCCTTTTTTCCAGTGTGGGCAGCCAATCAGCTGCACAGAGCTGCATAGCTGAAGCGCTTTCCATTCTGAGCAGCAACAACGTACTAATTTGATGCACACATGGATGCCTCGCGCACTCTGCAAATTCATCACCAGCATCTTGCATTAGTCATCTGACGGACTGCCAAGTGTTTCATTTTCTTTCCATGTGACTTTATTATTACCACCTCTCTCTCCTCTTCCAAAAACCTCCAAAAAAGGGCGGGGAGCTGGGGAGAGGAAGAGCAGCAGAAATCAAGCAGAAATTCAGCCCTGCCTTTCTTTCCCAGCAATAGCCAGTGTAGGGCTGATAACGCCGCCGCTGCTGCTGATGCGCCGATGGCAGCCTTGCAGAGCAAGACCTGCACTTAACTTGCAGCTCCCTCCCAAGCCCGGGTTTCAAGATGTCCACGCCCTGGGTGACAGCCGGCAGGGCGCTGCCCTGGACTCGGGCAGCGATGCTGAACAGCAGCATGCAGTGAAAGCCCCTCGCCGCTGCCGCTGAGGAGCAACCTAATGGTGCCTCTGCTTTGTTTTAGTTCATCAAATTTCTACGACTCATTAGGCACTTTCCCCGTGCTCCTCTTCCTCCTCCTTCCGCCGCCTCATCCCCACCCCCCCACACACAATTTTTTCTTCCTGTCCCTCACCGTGCAGCCCTAACTCTGGCTCCTGGTTCCGTTTTTGACAGTAACGGCACAGCCAACAAGATGAACGGAGCTTTGGATCACTCAGACCAACCAGACCCAGATGCCATTAAGATGTTTGTCGGACAGATCCCCCGGTCATGGTCAGAAAAGGAGCTGAAAGAACTTTTTGAGCCTTACGGAGCTGTTTACCAGATCAACGTCCTCCGGGACCGGAGTCAGAACCCTCCCCAGAGTAAAGGTACAGACCAGAGCATGGGGAGGGGGCGCGTGGGGCCGGGATCACCCAGGTGTCCAGGTGGGCATCGTGGCTGTCGCGGTTATGGCTGGGCCAGGGCTGACTGAAGTCCGCAACCTGCCAGAGGGAGGGTGGGTGGGTGGAG